>NC_139671.1:7923582-8093582 GCF_951799395.1 Argentina silus
CTCTGTTATCTCCCCGCAGATAGAGTCATTACCATTCTTCCTCCATCTGTCCATCAATACGGCCCCATTAGCCAGCCACAGACACTCAGATCCATCAAAGGAGGATACATTTCCTTTTCCTCTCACATTTGCCCTTTTATTAGATTGAGGCCCAGGTAATGCATACATGCTAAAAATAGACCTCATTGTGCTGTCTCATTGAATTACACGTGGGATATCACTATTCGGTGAATCTAAGCCTTCAAAATCTATTACTATGATAGATTAGAGTCCATAAGCTCATATTTCATCATAGTGAAAAGTAATCCAGTAAGTTACCGTTACCCAACTGACTGATGATGGTTCTCCATGCTGTGCAGCAAGGGGTTATATGGGAATCTTAATGATAAGGCCAGAGGCATCTCAACCTCTGCATGCGGTACATACTGTACTGTAGTTCAAGTACCTTAGGTCTGCACTGCCAAGAATCGTGAGTCAGGCTGAGATCTCAGATTTGATTTGTGTTAATCCTATCGGCTCATATACTGTATACTGTACATGTGTGCTTTCAATACACCCACTCATTCACCCACATCATCATTGCATGATACAAATTGTTCAGGCTTGCAGATCAATTACAGGTTAATTTGAACATATGCTTTACACACTGTATACCTGCAATATGCTATTTCTATGTTAAGCTATGTCTGATGCCTATAGTTAAGTGTGTGTGTGTGTGTGTGTGTGTGTGTGTGTGTGTGTGTGTGTGTGTGTGTGTGTGTGTGTGTGTGTGTGTGCAGCTCTTTGCAGGAGCAGAAGGAGGAGCTTCGGAAGCGTCTCTCCTACACCACACACAAGCTGGAGCTGCTGGAGAGTGAGTTTGACTCCACACGGCAGTACCTGGAGACGGAGCTGCGCCGAGCTCAAGAGGAGCTTGACAAGTTCACAGACAAACTGCGCAGGTATACACAACCGTACACACACTTAAGTTTCAGGATTATTTGTCCATCTCTGGAAAACACAACGATTAGAATCAAATTCACAAGGTCTCTTCTCTGACACCTTTCAGAGTGCAGTGCTTCTCCTGACATGTGATTAGATTGTTATGACTGGTAGATTGATGATTGTCAGAAAGGTCTCCGTTAATAAAACATGAGCGTGGGTTAGTAAGCCAGTGTCATTGTGTGCATCCTTTAGAATACAAAGCAGCTACTCAGCACTGCAGAGGATCAACCAGGATCTAGAGGACAAGATCCATAGAAATGTGAGTTTTAAATCCAGGACTTATTCAAAGAAGTGTTTACTGTATGTGCATTGTTGTGTGTGTGTGTGTGTGTGTGTGTGTGTGTGTGTGTGTACGTGCGTGTGTGCGTGCGTGCGTGCGTGCATGCATGCATACAGTGTGCGTGTGCGTGTGCGTGTGCGTGTGTATGTGTACACCTGTAGCTGTGTGACAAAGTGTGCAAGCAAGCAAGTAGTGGTGTTTAGAAAAGACCAGTGAAAGCTCTGAGGGGATTTGAATATGAATGTGCTGCTCTTGGTACCACTGACGTTAATTACAGCCTATTACAATAGCCTGTCCTCCTTCCAATGGCAGAATGATAGTGAGCCTATTGTCCCGGGCAGCCCTGCACCTCACATCATCTGTCAAGATGGAGCTTTGCTAGGAGAAGGATACAATTAACCACGACTGCCAGAGAGCATTGTATGACCATCATGAGTCTTCTCAGACAGATGAATATGTCCCTCTCTAAATTTGTTAAGGGAAAGATAATAATCATCATTATAATCATCATCATCATCATCATCATCATCATCATGAGAACATTAAGATGTCAGGGCTTGGTACAGTACAGTAGTTAGGAGTGGTGGCTTGGTCTCCTTTTCACGATATGTACAGTGAAGAAAATCACTCAATTTCAAAAAGCGACACGTTTTTCATAGAATGTTATTAATTCACCTCACATGCCGACTCTCTAATGGTGAAGTGAAGTGCTGAATTAAACATTCTGTGATTAGGAGCTGATCTACTCTGATCTATAGCTGAGGTTCTACACAACTCATCTGACCCCACAGTCCGCACGAAATCAAGACATGAAAGCCATGAAATCAAATGAGAAAACAATAATCATCAAAATATACTTGCTTTCGGTGCAGTAAACTGAGTCCACGTTTGTTGTCCTCAGTCCCAGCACCATGACGATGAGAAGCGAGCTCTGAGCAGAGAGATCATCGTCCTCAACAACCACCTGATGGAGGCCAAGCTGACCATTGAAAAGCTGCGTGAGGACAACGTAAGGGCCAGGCTATGTGGACTAGCTTATTCCTGGTCTATGCTAGCTCTGTATGGGGCAGGGTAGGGGCCAATTCCTTTTCAATTCCATAAAAATAAACAAATCTCAGAGTACCTGATACACTGTACAGTATGTTCCAATAGTCAGCAACTCAACTGTGTGTGTTCTTTGCGTTCTACTGTAAATTGGAAATAAAACGTTTCGGAAGTTTCAGTTTCTAAACACTTCCTGAATTGATGGAATTGAAAAGGAATTCGCACCCACCCTGGTATGGAATAATACATGGAGCAATACTCAAATGTATGAACACTCCTCAAAAGTGTATACCTCTTTGCGATCTGTGTAAATGGTGATTCCTTTAAAGGCATCTGTCTCTGTCTCTGTCTCTCTCTTACCGACAGGAGTTGTACAGGAAGGACTGTAACCTGGCTGCTCAGCTCCTCCAGTGCAACAAGTCTCACTACAGGACCCAGCTGTCTGAGGTGAGGCCTCCACCAACACGGCTGCCTACTGCCTATTAGCCTCCACCTACTGCAGTAGCACAATGTACAGACTCCAAGCTAAATATTGATACAGCAAGTCTTACCAAAATGCAGTGTTTGGAGGCTGGGAATGCGGGGGGGGCTTTACTTTCCCATTCTAAATCACGTTCCCTTCCCCATTCCCCATTCTTTTAACAATTTGTTTGATTTGAGATACGGGCATGTGCTGCAAACATGGAGCACGAATCTTCTATTGACATCCAAAGCATGAGTCAGGAGAACAGGCTAAACGAGGACTCTCAGTCTGGTCGGATGCAGCTCCAATGTGTAAAGCAGAGCCTCAAGGTGACTATTTCACTGATAGATTCGTAATGAGGTCATTGGTTTACATTGATTAAGAATGGACTGCTGCAGTACAGTAGTGGGTATTTGACAGGTAGGTGAGTGCGGGACGGACAGTTAGAGTGTCCTGCTCAGTGTGTGCATGGGTATGTACCTCGGACTGGTTCTCCTATGCCACCCTGCTTTTGTTTCTGTGTGAGAGATGCAAGTGGGTATTGATGAGTGCGTTAGTGCCAAGGCCGCCTGGCATTGGCTTTCCGCTGTATCAGCCCTGGGCCTTGTGCCCGGCCTGCGTGGCAAGAGCAGATTTTAAAGTTGGCATGCTGCCAACTGTTAAAATGCCTCACCACATTTGGCAGATACGCCTGAATGGAAATATCAATGCAAACACGACTCATCAGTTACGTAATGGTCATAAAATGATGCTGTGTATTTGTGTGTGTGTGTGTGTGTGTTTAAAAAGAGGTGCAGTAGATGGCTCCTCAGGCTTGCTGTGTGTCAGCCACAGCGGGGTCAGAGGTTATAGATCTACTTATGTCCTCCAGTCTGTTTGGTTGTGGGCTGGAGGTTCAATCAAAAGGTCATTGATGGATTGTGGCGCAACATTGTGCAGTGATGCATTGTTCTTCACACATTTTGAAGTGCCTTAGTCACTTCCTCTACTGCATAACAAGTATGAAGGGGGTGTAAAACAAAAGGTTAAATATTTGAATACCGTATAATGGCTGATTTGGTGCTTTTAAAAAAAGACAGCCTAAGAGACAAAATCAGTATACAGTATATCTATATAGTAAGTATAATATAACAGTTGATAGGGTAAATGTACCTGTGATTATGGTAAGAGTATGATAGACCTGTTGTGAAACGATGCCTGCAAGTGTTCTGCTTTGACTTGGTCCCTGTAGCCATGAAGCTATAATTATCTTCCTCATTGCCAATTAACAATAATTGACTAGATTCCGGTTGATGATTTACTGCAATTGGCTTAGTTATTGTTGCTATGGAGAGGCAGAGATAATAGGTTAAGAGAACACCTGATTATGCCCAGAATAGTGTTCTATATTTTATCTATGTCAAACTTCTGATCCTGTCATAACAGCATCTATGTTGGATTATTCCCTCTCAGTTGCAGTGCTCCTCCAGCTAAATACTCTGTGCCCATTTCCTACTTATCATTAATACTAGATACTTGTTGTTTAAATCTGTCATGGAGCGCTTACTTTACCCTGATAACCACCTCACCTCTCTCTCCTCTCTCAGCTGCCTGCTGACTTTCAGGAGCGTGTAACCATGCACATGGAGGGCACACCTCTTTGCCACACCCCCTACTCTGACTCTGTCCCCGCCTCCGTCATTGCCAAGGTGCTGGAGAAGCCAGATGACGCCTGCAGCAGCCAAGCCTCCCACTCGCCTAGCCCCCAGCCCCAGGACCAAGGCTTCCTCCTGGACACCATGGACAGCGGCGTGCGCCTGGGCCTCCGCGCGGCCTTCAAGTCTGACCTGTACAGCAGTGACACGGCCTTGTACTGCCCGGACGACCGGCACCGTGAGCGCAGGCCCAGCATGGACCTCCACGGCCAGCGGAAGCTCCTCTACGGACCCCAGAACTCCACAGACAGTAACCCAGATGAGGGCTCCATGGGGCTGAGGCCTGGCTTCTCCCAGGAGCACTTTGCCAAGTTCCCCGCCTCCCTGGGCCTCCAGGCCTCCAGCTCCTACTCCAGCTTCAGTGGAGGGGGCTCGGTTGACAAGGACCAGGGCCCCCCCAGCAGCACGGCCTCCTCCCCCCACCACCACTCCCTGTACATGGACTGGAGGGACGGCGGGGACTATGAGAGGAAGAGTGACTCCTCCTGGGAGAGGGACAGCCCTGGAGGCTTTGCCAAGGCCCACAGCTTCCAGCAAGCAGAACACAGCCACCACCAGAACGGCAGCTCGCCTGTCTACAGCCGCACCATGTCCTCGTGCTTCAGCGAGCCCTACGAGCCCCTCCCTCCTTCCTCCTCACCCAGCGTCGCCTACGGAGACAGTCGTCGCGGCAGCACCCTGGCCCCTGAGGAAGAGGAGCTGATTGGCCGTTGGAGGCAGCTGAGCGTGGAGGACTTGAGCGCCCAGTCGTACCGCAGTCCAGGCCGGGCTTCACCCTATAGCTTCTCAGAGCAGCACTTCTCTGTACGGCCCGCCAAGATCCGCCTGGGTCCTCTCTACAGCAGCTTCCAGGAGGGGGCCGACTACTACCACCATGGAGGTGGGGCTCCCATGGACACTGTGTGCTTCTCCACTCCCAGCCCTGAGTGCAGCCCGGGCCTCCGGCAGACCCACAACCAGGCCCACCTGTACCGGGCCAAGGAGGACAGCCAGGAGTCTGAGCAAAGCCTCTACCACTCAGGGAGCTCCAAGGACAGGGAGGGCAGTGTGGCTGCCGGCGGGCAGAACAAGGAGTACGTAGACGTCAGCCCCAACAGCTCCACAGAGTCCCTGAACCAGAGGTCCCTGGAGATGGCTGCCGACCTGCAGCATTACCAGGCAGAGATGCACAGCACGTCCCCCCAGGGGACCCCCCCTCCACCTCCACCACCACCTCCTCCACCACAGTACCAACAATTTGGCACCTTAGGACTCTCCAGAAAGGACAGTCTCACCAAGGCCCAGCTCTATGGAACACTTCTGAACTGAGAGAAGAATTCTGATCCTCTGCCTGGTCTTTCTCTCTCTTTCTCACTCGCTCTTTCCCTGGTTATGGATGGGATCTGAGGCGAGAGGTGCTGGGGAATACAGCAAAACACATTTATGAGTGTGGGGCCTGAGTTTTGAATAGATGTGTCCAGGTGGGAAATATTCATGAGCATGAATTCATCCGATTCTTTCAACAGCTGTGATAAACTGTGGCATGAGATGCCTGCAGTTCCCACCACTACAATGAATGTCTGAGAACGTCCGGGTCGAGTGAATTGTGCCAAATCAGTGGGATTATGGGAAAACACTGCTTTGTTTCATTGAGACCGTCTACCAGGAAGGAGTAGACAATGAAGTATTTAAAGTTACTATTAAACTACTAAAATATATTTAATTAAAACTATAAGAATTGAGTGTTAAAAAGTATATATTTTGTATGTAGCTGCATTGAAAAGAAAGGCCACACAATCAGATGATCATGTAGAAATACATATACTTCTTTGAGGTGGATATTGGATCTCATGAGATGGATTAAATATTGTAAATATGGCTGGTTAAGAGCATCTGCCTATCCAATAAAGAGATCGTTTGAATATAATGAAGATTTGGGAGACTATCAAAGCTGCACATGGATTTGTTTGTTGTATTTTTATCCACAGGCTGAATCTGTGCTGCATTGTACATAGCTATATGTACTGCAACATATTGTATAATGCAAGTTGGAGTTTCAGTGTGAAGAGACATCTTTACTCAACAGAAATTCCACAAGCCTGATCCCACATTGAGTGCAGCTCAAATACATTTACTTTTGCTTTGACTGGATTTTAAAGATGAGTGCTTATGAGACGTTTGATGTACTGTATGTATTATTTTGTTACTGATGGAATTTTTGGGGTGTGTAAACATTTGTCTTACCGGTTGAAGTTATTTTTGCTCTCTACCCCTTGGAAGGTTTGTTCTTGTCCCACTCTAGGCCTACCTCAGATTCTGACGCCCATTCCCCCTTCAAGCAACCGCAATCCTGTTTCTATGACACAATGATGCATGTTTCTATATTTCTGTTGTGTTTCGTTAACCGAATAAAGCACAAATGAATCCGATATTCTGAGATGCTCCAAGGCTGGCTCAACTGTTTGTGTTGGTGTGTGTGTGGGAGTTTCCGCTAGTGTGTGTGTGGGAGTTTCCGCTTCAGTGTGTGAGTATGTGTGTGTGTGTGTACAGTACATAGATGATCTTCATCTTTTGTTTTGACTAATGCATGGCATTAGAATACTGCATTGAAATTATAAACACGGCCCCCACCCCCACTCCTGGGCAAAAAGGGAATTACTTTAGAGATTACATCTACCCAGAGGAGGGAGCCACAACACAACAACATCTCACTCAACAACATCTCATTGCTGACTTTATTGTTGCTGTCCATCCAGACACAGCAGAAGGCAACACATTTACACTTCAAACACTTCATGAGAGGAAACCGGATTAGGTAACAACCATTGCCCCCATTCCTTTTTCTACTGCCAAATATATGCTGCAATATGCTGTGGAGCTTAGCATTCATATACAGCTGCTGAACTAGATACAGTTTGCTTTTCAAACCACTCAGAGGATTTCCTCAGCACAACCAAGAATATAACCACTCAATAAAAGCAAATATGACAACCCTCTGATAATTGCTATTAGGAATAAGCTCCCTTCCCCTTTATCTTGATGCTACTGTGAACTTGTGCAAGAAAGTACAGTGTGTATCATCTAGGTAGGTTCCTGGTGTCTGTAGGGAACAAGCAGGCTCTACAGGTGTACATTTATGGCAAATTGCTTGTGAAGGTTCCCAATAGTCGCTTTTCGAGAGCAGTGCCAGTGTGTGCCAAGGCTTACTAGCGGCCAGCTAGTGCTCAGAGCCGGGTGCTTTGAACCTAGTGAACATGTCTGTTAATTCCACAGTTGGGCTTTCTAGTCCCGCCCCGTATGATCACCAGTGTTTACATTCTGCAGTTCATAAAGGTGGAAAACTGTGGTGGACACTAGCAACACATCAAATTCTCCGGTTTCCCAACAGGTTCTGGTAAGTCAAGCACTTTTTGACAATTGTATTTGGAATAAGCGCTATTTTAATGCCACCCACCAAGTTGGCTAGCCAACTAAAGCATTTGATTGATCCCGCCCTCGCTCTCTATAAGGCCCGTTTGGCCTTATAAGGACCAGGAGGATAGAGGAGGTTAAAAACCTGAGTTTTAAGCATGGAATAGGCCTGGAGTAAGGCCTGTTGAAGCCTGGAAGTGACTGTGGAAAAGCAATTGGCCTCGGCACGCACGGCGTGAGCCCCGCTGTGGAAAGCCGGCTACTCTCACCCTTCTTCCCACACATACGCAAACACACTTCACCCAACGTGAGACCAATCATTCACACAGTGAGACCCCCCCCCCCCCCCCCCCCCCCCCGATCATGTTCCAAATCCCCAGTACCGTCCCAAACAGTCTCAATAATCTCTCAATTCACAATTCACATTATTTAGAGGACAAAGTCTAGTGAGGAGTTCCCTAAGCAGAGGTCCCCCTCATTTATTGAGCCCCACCATCCTCTCACTCAGGTCCCACAGCCTCTTGGCTGCCTGGTCATCTGTGGCTTTGGGCATTAGCTCCTCCTCCTCACAGTTCGCGAAGCACTTCCCCGCCACGCCCTCCACCTCTGGGGAGCAGGCCAGGTAAAGGGGGGTCTGGGCGCCCTCCAGTGGGCTCTTGAAGAAGGCTAACGAGGCCAGGTAGAATAGGGGCTTGGCCAGGAAGGGGATGTTGATGTGTCTCCCCAGCCTGGTCCTCACAATGCCTGGGGTGAGGGCGTTGACCGTGACCCCCGTGTCCTCCAGGCGACGGGCCAGCTCCTGGGTGAACAGCAGGTTGGCCAGCTTGCTCTGGCTGTAGCAGAAGGCTTTGTCGTAGTTGCTCTCGCTGTTGAGGTCGTCAAAATTGATGTGGCCGTATTTGTAGAGTTTGGAGGAGACCACCACGATGCGGCTGGGGGCAGAGGTCTTCAGGAGGTCCAGGAGGAGGTGGGTGAGAAGGAAGTGGCCCAGGTGGTTGACCCCCAACTGCATCTCAAAGCCTTCCTCTGTCTTGGTGTAGGGACACTGGTATATGCCAGCATTGTTGATGAGCACATCAATCTTGGTCTCCTCCTAAATGGTGGGACAGAAAAGTTTCAACATGTCTTGGCTTAAGCTTCTCAAGCACAGCGGTGTTTTAGTAGATACAGTATAGGCTATATTGCACATGAAGTATTAACAACTTATTGTTGTTCGTGATACATTACAAAAAAAACGTTTATTGGTTGACACACTACAGCCTAAAGGTATTTTTTATAACAACTGCAAGTCAACTTTTAGTGGCTTGCGCCTGCATGGAGATTCAGCACGCTGGACAGTTCTCTACAGCGCGCACTTTGTCCCAGGTGATCATAACCTTCGTTCCACAACAATGTAGCCCACTATATGGAACTGACGAGGCGAGTCCCTCAAAAACTAGAATGCTCTAAAGCCCAAACACTAAACGTTATAGTCTATGATCCTAACGAGAACATTCTTCTGACAAATGAGCAATTTTGTAACTACAGTTTCAAAAGTAACGTAAACAAACGGGTGAAGATGCACATACCCTGATGATCTCCTCACAAAAATGATGCACAGACTGGAGTGATGCGAGGTCCAGGTGTTTGATGACCACCTCTCCGTGATCTTGCCCCGCTTGCTTCTTGATCTCCTGAGCAGCTTCCTCAGCACTCTGCTGGTCACGACAGGCCATGATCACCCGGGCCTGGAGTTTGAGCAGCTCCCCGGAAACGGCCTTCCCGATGCCGCTGTTTGCTCCGGTCACGATGACGGTCTTTCCCCGCATCATATCGGCCGGGTACCGGAGCAGCTGTACCGCTTTCTTCCTCGGGAACATGCGGCGGACAATGAGCAGTATTCCACCGCCGACGACAGCGGCTATAATCACCGCTGCTGACATTAAAGCGATGTCTTGTTGAGGTTTCCCTGACACAAACTAACAGGGAAACTGACGAACGACAACATCCACAAGGCTTTGCAGTATTTTACCACGTGCTCGTGACACCGCTGGAAAACGAATGGTGATCGCCCCCTGCTGGTAGACAGGGTTCACTACATTACTGCCGCTGTTTTTTGTGACAGGTTTAAATAATAATAATACTCTAGTAGTCTACATAATAAATTGGACAACTACGGTCCCTTACATTTTCTCTGGGAATTCCCCCGAAATTATTTCATATTTCTTAAACATAATTAAAAATGATAGACACACAAACTCCTTTATGTTCTCACAATTTTATTGTAGAAAACCTGAAGACACTATTTCTCTCTAACAGACCATTAATTAGTGAGCAAAATCCAAAGTACAAAACACAATTACCAATCATAATGCACATTCCTATGTTTGACCTGTTGTCTCTATCTACTATCATCCTATTTTTTTAGACTGAAAAACAAGGCAAGAAAATACTGACAATAGCATCAACACAACAGTTGCCTATGCCTCGTACCTGTCTTTTTAGGTGCACAAATGTCTCATTACAAAATTAATTCTTGGACTGAATAAAATAATACTACACCCCATTCTTCCCTCAACAAACCATACCATAGCTTTAATTCATCAATAACGCAAATCCTTCATTGTTCTATTTGGCATCTCCAAGGAGAGAAATCGAGGTATATGAATGATGACAAGGTACAGACACACCTATATTTCACTGGGGAGGAGCTATAAAGATTACTTTAAGTACAAAAAAATAGATATACAGTATAAACAATATACAAATACAATGCAAAGATCTAAATAAGAATCCCTGTGAGTAAATAAAACATGTATTATCTGACACTTTGATTTCGTAGATGCTGAATTAAAGAATTAGACCAGTAGGACTGTCATCCCAGACACACACATACAGTAGTAGACAGTGTAGACAGAGGCTGACATCATGGCAGAAGGATAGAAGGAGGCTATCTAATCTACTGTAAGACGTGGAATAGTAACAAGGCCTGGGGTGTGTTAGCCAGTGTTGACAGGGTCTGGGGGGGTGGTCGATATGGGCACTCAGGGCTGGGTCTCAGTGTCGGGTTCCTCGTAGATGTAGCTCCCCACACCTCCAGTGTTCACCCCTGGAATGGACAGAGATATTATATATGTAGTGATATCTTTCAAATATATTTGTAGTTTAATGTACAGCCATGTGAAGTTGGCCCTTTCATATGTTTGAGAGGAACAATAATCTCAATACCTTTGGGTCCAAACAGTGTAGCGTAACACGGTTTGTGGCAGTAGGGTTGTCCGTCGTGCTGCAAAAGAAGGAAGAATACAATTAACCGAGATCATTCTTCCTGTCAGAGCCATAGAGACAACATAAAAATGCTTCTGCTTTTTGCTGCGAAGACAGCAGAGGACCTCTGCCTTAAACTCATTATCTTCCTCTCCTGTCCTCCCACTCCTCTCCCCTCTCCCCTCTCCCCTCCTCCCACTGCAGCCTCCAGTCTCTCACCTCGGCGTGGCTGCCAGGGACCAAGGTCTTGCTGCACCTCTCACATCTCAGACAAGGTCGATGCCAGTCCTTCCCCAGAGATGTCACCTTCTCAGCTGCATACATACACACGATGCAGACATATCACCATGGAAACTACATTCCTCTGTCTTAGTCACCAGCCGCCACACACACATATATATATATATACTGTACATTTCCAACAGACACCCACTCACATATACAGATTCAGAGACATACTGATACAACATGAACAGTAACGCACTTACCGAAATACACCGTTTTGGTGCATCTAGGGCATTTACTGGGTTCTCCAGAGAAAGATGTGAAGCTTGCGGCTGCACCAAAAACAGATTAATGAAGAGGTTTTTAATTACAGGTCAAAATACACTTAATTACCCCTCCAAATGATGACATAAGACATTGTTTCTCTTTCTCTCTTCTCTCAAGTTTCTTACCCTTCACTGGGCCCCTGGTGGGAGCTGGTCGCTTCTGCTCAGGTTTGACTTCTGTTTCCGTGGAAACGCTGGCAGGGCCATCATTGACAGGAGCCTCATAAACATAAGAGCCAGCTCCTCCAATGTTCACACCTACAGAGACAAATAAGTTTAAATCCACATAACAAGCACCGCATTCCCCAAAGAAGAAAATACTCTCTATGTAAAAGCATACAAGAGTGTCTTAGTGAGATTACAGGCTGTGTGTTTCACACACATGCACAACAAACACAACAAAATAAGTGCCACAAATTTGATGTACCGCACCTTTTGGTCCAAAGAGGGCAGCATAGCATGGCTTGTGGCAGTAAGGGGTCCCATCATGCTGCAAATAGAGAGAGGCAATGAGCATATGTATATATAAGATCTCAAATAGAGTTAAGAAGCCACGTACAAAGTCTTCTTCCATTCCAGACGACACGCAATGATGCAACAGTACACACATTTGCTCACTTTATAGACCACCACATCAGCCATGAGCAATTAAGAACTACTGGCCAGCTGTTCTAGAACATATCCTGTAGGCATGCACTGATGAATAGAGGGTATGTCAGAATGCCAATACAGTCCCTCTGAGGCTATAACCCTCCCGGTTAGATCACAGAGTGCTGATCTATGGGAACAAAGCCAACATGCCCTACTACTCCTTTCTATTACACCCGCTGCCCAGTAAACGTACTACTCTGTCTCTCTGTGTCTGTCCCTGTGCCCACTTTGACTCCTCTCCTCTTACCTCTGCGTGGCCCCCTGCTGTCAGGGTCTTGTTACAGCGCTCACATTTCAGACAGAACTTGTGCCAGTCTTTCCCCAGGGAGGACACCTTCTCCGCTGTGTCGAAAAGAGAGGCGGGGGGTGGTGGGGGGAGAGAGAGAGAGAAAGAGAGAAGAGACAGTACACAGAAATACAGCATGTTTAGAGAGAGAGAGAGAGAGAGAGAACAGTACACAGAAATACAGCATGTTCAGAAAGACATCCAGAAGAATCCAGAATTAGGTGCTCCAGTTCCATGGGGAAGAACAGTTCTCTTTGGTGAAGTAGAGGGAGGAAGGCCATCTCTTTATCGAGCTAAACACTCACCCTCTGAAGGGCAGCCTGCTATCTCTGCTTTACAGAGGTGTCGAATCTCTTTTATGTTGCTGCTGAATGATGAATGCTCTATTGATTCACCTCTTTTATACACCTAAATCCTCTCCCCCATCTCTATTGTGCCCACAATCTTTTTTTGATCAGTTTTTTATCTTGGTGTCCTGCTGTGTTGGACTTACTCATAGCACGAGCCACCATTGTAATTCAATAGCCTGATTCATGCTTCTGTATCTCAAATCCCAGAGCCTCTGTCCTACTTCTGTCTGTTCCGCCAATCCATCATTCTCCCGTCACACACATACACACACACGATATTTGTCTAAGCACTCGGAATACCTGCAAGCGAGCCAGGCTGATTTAGAAACTGAAAAATGCATGAATTTAACATTAGGAATTGAACAATAGAAGTCCAGCAGTCCCTGACCGTTCTAGGGTGGGGAAAAGAGTGGGAAAAGGAGAGGGCATCGAATCACAGTGGATATAAAAGAAGGCTCATCGAGGTACTTATCTATAACCGCTGTCAGACATATCCCAGAATATCCAGGCAGACCACATGCCTCTGGCACATCATCATATCCCATCCTCTTTAGACAGGCCAGCTCGTCACTATTATGCCAGACACAGTTACGTGGGAGGCAGTGACCGCAGCGCAGTGTTACCTTGGCAGACAATGGGCACTTTGCTCTGAGAGTCATGGGCGGAGTGTCTGTCACAAGGTGCTCCCTTCTGCTTTTCTCTCCCCCTCCGCCTCTTTATCTACCTTTCCCTTCTTCACGAATTAAACACACACACACACACACGCGCACGCGCACGCGCACACGCACACACACACACACGCACACACACACACACACACACACACACACACACACACACACACACACACTGAGTAGGCTGTAGAGGGTGTTCACCATGGTATATAATAAATGGTAATTTAGGGGTATTTTATGTCCTGCTGGTACTGTCGGTGATTATGTATCTTGTATGTCCCCAAAGAGTTCACTCCACTCAGCCCTCTACAGCTTTTATGGACACAAACTGTACTATTAAATGGCACACGAAGTCAGTTCAGTTTCACAGACATCTGTGATTATGCAACGACCCAGATCGAATTGAGAGAAGAACTTGTAGGGATGCGGGGGTGAATCAAAGTGGGAGATTACATAACTTACATCAAACACTTTTAAACTCCCGAGGTAGAGGGACAGAGTACGCAGTATTTCATAATGAGACAGAGTGCTGTTAGAAATAAACATCTTACAGCACATATCATCAAAGCAGGCAGGGGTTATATAGGAGCTATATGGCTGCAGCGGCTGTGAGTGAGAGAGAAGGACATACTGTATAGAATAGCATTTTGGTTCATTCAGATTCAAAGGGAATACATGAAAGTACATGAAAGTGCTGGATTTCAGGGTTTCAGACAGCAATCAGTCTTGCTCTAATAGGCTATTCGTTCATCATTAGAAAATCCAAGTCTATAACATTGCTCATTTGGGGGCTAATTAGGTAAGAAGAAACAGATGGTTCCTGGATCCTGAGTGAGGTGTTGCAAGGCTGCATCCAGAGAGGCTTCTCTCACATACAAAAATGACAAACAAAGCAAATGCCATATGCTTACTGATGTTCAATAATGAATAAAGTGAATACAAAGGTTACAACACAATGAGTGTAGCAAACTCAATATTTTGATTTTTTTTTTTTTTTTTTTTTTTTTACTAAAGTGACATGTGACCAAGGATGACTAGCATATCAACAAAACATGTTATTTTGTAGCTATTTAGGCCTGGCAGATTATGGACGTGTTGAACGCGTCTCTTGGATAGACGCTCTGATATTTCAGGGTGCGGTTTCTCCTGCCACGCAGCACTCTGTTTCCCTCCTTAGGAGCTGTCCATGCCAATTAGTACTGAAATGGGAATCCTATTGTTCTCCAGAGACACAACAGAGACAAGAGAGCAAACTCGATCCACGCACATAGGGAGAATAAATGATTTAGATGTATTGACCTCATGTCACTAATATTGGGACAGGTGCATTCACTTAAAATTCGACTAGTCTGCAGCAGGTTACTGATGTGCGCTCTGACCGACCATTATCGTCATCAAAATGTAGTAAACTAGTTATATGTTGGCCTATAGGCGAGGCCTTTACATGTCTGTGGGGTGCATATGCATGTGCTACCAAGGTTCTGCACATGATGCACTGGGGGTGGGAGAGGAATGCTTGCTTCACGGCCTACATCGGTTTGGCAAATAGCACAAAGGACCTCAAAACGCACAATTAAGGCGGCACCATTAATGAGAAAACCAGGCCCAATTAGGCTATGCGTTTGGTATGGACAATCAAATATTGGTTAGGTAATTCTAATACAAAAAGCATGATTATCAAATAGTGTGAAGCTACTCATGAAGCTAATTATCTCCAGTCTCTTAATGACAACATACAGTATTTCAGTGTTTCTAATTTAAGTGACAACAGTTGTGGGTTGACAAACTCCGTTTTGGTAGGCAAAATATGCCTGAAACAACAGGCTACAATATCAACCAAAATATAAAATCATCACACAAAACAGTCCATATGTGCCTGTTATTTCCCTGAAAACATTCTAGCGATGATACTTGGGAAGATGTAGCATATGGTCACGAAAAAGGCACTTACCAAAATAAACCGTTTTGTCGCATTTAGGACATTTCGATGCCATGTTCCATGTATTCTAGACTTATGGTGAGAGAATACAATTTCGTTTTCTTTTTAATTCAGCTTTACCAATCGGCGATATTTTCCCCTAGCCTTTATTGATGGGCGAGTGGAAATAGCAGGCAGGCTTTTGACATTATTCTTGTACATTTGCATAGCTCCTCCTTTGTGGTGACGCAGCCTATGTTGCTACTGATTCTGGCTCCGTCCCATCTAGACTACTGTAAAAGACTCCCCTAGCCTAGGGACCTACTTATCAAAATGCTTTACATTAACACATAATTACCAGCAGTCAAATGACTGTTTTCTATGCATGCTTATAATTCTGAGCTCATTTAAAACGTGACATTAGGAGCAGGCTTTAAAGTGCGTCAATTCCATTAGAGGCAATATGCCATCACTTGTTTCACGTGTCTCTATTTTTGAACTTGATTAATCCTATTGAATGCTAACAGGGATGGTCTGTTCCCTGCTCTCATCCACTTACACTTACTCAATGTTAGATATCTCTGTTTGTTTCCACTTTGTGTGGTTGTTAGGTTACGCTCTTACAGCTCTTCAGTAGGAATGTTAAGTGATGCTGATGTATCACTGCGGGTCCCATGGATATGTGTACCATAGATGTTTAGCATTTACATTACATATTTGCAGTTGTGCAACAAAATATTTTGAATCCCAAAATTCAGCATTTATGCAAAGTACATTGTTTTCTAAATGATTGACTAAATGATTGACTGTTAACTTGGGGGAGCGGTAGGAAAGGTTCGGCCTATTAAAGGCGAAGGAGGTGGGAGCTAAGTAGATGGCAAGACAAATGATGATGAACATTATAAATAGGCTTTGACAAAGAGTCAAGCTTATGATTTACGTTTGAATCTTGATTTCATTCCAAGAAAAATACCCTTCCATTAAAAATCCCCCTAATGCATTTTGTATTTTTATTACAAGATAAACACACATAAACAGATTCATCATAGATGGATTTTCCACAGAAGCACATTTGCAATCCCTCAGGAGCCTGGGAATGCGCTAATCTTAAAATAAACACCTCCACATTGGTTCTGTTCCTCATATTTGGCACAGCCACCAACATGAAACTTGGGGAGACATTTTGGCATCTACACAAATGACCGTTCTCAAGGTCTGTTCCCCTTAAGGTTCTCTCAGTGTGGACCAATTCCTCCCTCTTGGTACCCTGTCTTTCTATTCCTATCCATCTTCCAAGCACCCTTTATTCACAACCCAATAGTGTCCCCCGACAAATAACATGAACAAAACCAATGTTTATATTGCATATCTGATTCCCAAGTTGCCCTTTTCCTATTTTGTAAACTTGGCAGATCTGACAGTAGCTTTGCCACCAGGCTTATCAACCCACCCCTCTGTACTCTTTAGTCATCTCTATTTTAACAGGCCATCTCAGCTGCCGGACATGCCATTGAAAGAGGTGCTATCTCCCGGGCCTCCTGATAAAGGGAGAGAAGCCTACCATGCTGTCCTTACATGGGCCTCCCTCCTGTACCAGCCACACTCCACACAGGCTGGGAAGATGGAGGGAGACTTTTCAACAGGGGGAGGGAGACCGAGTAGGATTGGGGGGGGGGGTGGGGGGGGGGGGGGGGGGGGGGAATCAGAGACATACACAGAAAATGATTTGGTGACAGTGATCTCTATACTGCTTACATGTCATTGTGTATCGCATCAGAGACATCTGTAACATGGAACATATGGAAGTGGGTGGTGTGGTGTTTGAAGCATTGGGTTGGCAGTCATTTAAAAAAATACTTGAGAAAAAAGGTTTTTCTTATTTTGTTTCGCTTCTTGGTTCAGTGGAATGCATTTATTCAATTTCCATCAGTGTAGTGTCGGGCCTAGTAGTTGATGGGCGCATGTACTGTAATGCCTATGACAGCATTGATTGACTACATAGACCAAAATGCAAAGCGAAGTGACGGAAACGTTCACAGCTGTCTAGGCAACGCTTACGACTATAGCAACAACTACTAGCAAACATCGTTTTAAAAACTTAACTCAAAGAAAATAAACTCAACGCCACTAAACTCTGAACAGCAGTACCTGCAAGAGAGACTATTTTGAGCAGTGTGGCATGTGCGGCCAAGTTAGCTAATGTAACTCACTCACTCTGAGCTACTTAGCTAGCTAGCCTAGCACGAGCAACACGGCAATTTGTTATCACTGTCAGTAACACCCCAGCCCTTCTATGGTTATATTCTCTTGTAACACTGGCTAGCTTGGCCTAATATGGCAAGTAAAAAGCTTCGAAGGACAGGTGTGTCTCACGAAGTATGCGAACTACTCAAGCGCCACCAAATCGAAACTTGTCAGGTAAGGTAGAAGTTTTGGTACTGTAAAGTTCCTGCATTGCAAGATAAGAAACATTTAATTTGAGATGAACTACCTACTATCTTCCATAGGTAGCTATAGCGCATGTTATATTTAACTGTCTTAAATGTGCAGCCCCCGGACCTAAATGTGCAACCCCTGTCAACAGGATCTGCTGTCCCTCACACCTCTGGAGGTGATGCGCCTGGCGGGTCAAAGTTACGAAAAGGCGTTGATGTTGCTGCAATCTGTCAGTAAGGCCTGCGCCCCCGCAATGGTCACAGTAAGTAAAAATGCACTGTATAATAATATATGCTATTTAGCTGACGCTTTTATCCAAAACGACTTACATTGCAGTGAGTGCATACATTTCTCAGTATATATGGTCCCAGCGGGAATCAAACCCACAACCTTAGCGTTGTTAATGCCATGCTCTACCAACTGAGCCACAGAGGAACCACAAAGCAGTCAGCCATAGTCAGCTAAAAAGTCAAGCTTTTAACTTAAACATATGTCATGTTAAACTCATACAGTGTACAAGGTTTTTTCTTTGCTGCATGTATGACACGAAATGCCAATGATGCAATTCTCATCAATCGTGACGCGACAACTCTTTAGGAAAATATTCCATGTCACATTGTTCTTCCAGGCCTTGGAGCTGTGGAAGCAAAGGGCCGACCTGTGTTTCTCCACATCTCTTCCTGCTCTGGACAGACTGCTCCAGGGTGGTCTACCACGGGGGACGCTTACAGAGGTTACCCCACAGAGTTTGATGACACAGCAACTGATGATGATCGTTTTCATTGTGATGATAGAATATGGTGATATGAAGAAGAGAGAGTATGGATCACACAAACCCTCCCCCTAATCCTCTTTCAGGTGACAGGCCCCTCGGGGTGTGGGAAGAGCCAGCTGTGTATGATGCTCAGCGTGCTGGCCACTCTACCCAGGAGCATGGGCGGCCTCGACAGTGGAGTCATCTTCATAGACACAGAGTCTGCTTTCTCAGCGGAGAGGTGATTGACTAAGACTTTACAATGTTTCATCCCTTTCTCTACCGACCTGTACCCAAAACCCTTCTTAATGCAACCTTCACTAAGTGCTGCTCTGCTGTGCTGTGCTCTGCTCCTCCCTGATCCAGGTTAGTGGAGATTGCACAGAGCAGGTTTCCAGACTACTTCTGTTCAAAAGAGCGAGTTTCTGAAATGGCGGGGCGCGTTCATCTCTTTCGAGAGCTCACGTGTCATGATGTCCTGGACAGGTAGATTGCTGTCAGTCTCTCTGCGCTGTTGTTGAATTCTCTCCTCCATGTGTACTGGCCTGTGAAACGCTTTGTGATGCTGTTGTCCGACCTAATCTGTTGTTAATCTGGTTGATATTTTGACAATCTCTTTGGTTCTGTGTAGACTGGAGAGGCTGGAGGAGGACATCATCACTACCCGGGCTGGTCTACTGATTCTGGACTCGGTTGCCTCAGTGGTGCGGAAGGAGTTTGACACAACACTTCCTGGAAATCTTAATCACCGCAGCAAGCTTCTGGACCAGGAGGCTGCCACCCTCAAATACCTGGCTCAGGAGTTCCATATGCCTGTGAGTGTGTGTTGTGTGTGTGTGTTGTGTGTGTGTGTTGTGTTGTGTGTTGTGTGTTGTGTGTGTGTTGTGTGTTGTGTGTTGTGTGTGTGTGTGTGTGTGTGTGTGTGTGTGTGTGTGTGTGTGTGTGTGTGTGTGTGTGTGTGTGTGTGTGTGTATCGATACAGAGAGACAATACTCTTGAGAGGGTCAAGAGCTGCTTTTCAGCCACTAGATGTCAGGATTATCCCATAAAGTAGGCCATGTACACAATCCCTCGCCCCAGTGCAATCTCACTCGCATCAATAATACAATTTAGCACTAGAGGGCAGGAGAGAGCTTCAGTTGGAACTATATGGAGGGGATTAGATTTCTGTACTGCTAACCTAGGTCTAGCTGGCCTATTAGTACTGTGCAGAGAAATCAGGGCAGAAACACAACTTTCCTCTAAAGAGCTAGATTAAATCTGCTGTCAACCCTCAGCTGTCAGGCCCATATGATTCAGGGTTTCCTCCTAAATCCCATGGGAAGATGTATCAGTGCAACATCCATTTCCCCTAGTGAGGCAGGAATCCAACAGCCAGAGGTTGACAGGTGGCGTTTCTCACAGCTGTGGCAGGAGCTCTAAAGAATATCCATGTATCATTTTGATGGACTGCTTATACTTAGAAAAGTAGAGAATGCACTGACTGTTACTGTCAGTAAGGTGTGGAAGCGGTTGTTCAAAGAATGTCCTATGGTAGTACAGGTCATAGGTCATACCGACGATCACATACTGTAGCAACGTGATTCTTGTGTTCACTGATCACTTTAAGAAATTTGCATAAATACCTGTCTGTACTTGACAGAGCAAATCAGCTAAAATATGCCCTGACAAGAAACCACACTGAGGTTATCTTGCGGTGGTGGTCTCACTTATAACTTTTATAAGGCTAACATAATAAGATGAATTAAGACTTTTAATATTACTGCAGCACTCTGGGCCAAACCAACAGGGCTGTTAAGTTTACTAGTCTTTGTTTATATGTAGACGCTGATGCCACATTTCAGAGGCTGTGGATGATTGTGGTACAGCGGAGAGTTTACTGGATGTGTTTTCTGTGGGACATGTTGGGCCTCGTCTCATGTGGTCAAATGTCAGCCTTATAGTCATATACTGGCCTGTTAGTCAGAGAAGAGTGTCTCGGGGGGGCGCTTAGTGGCGTAGTACGCTGATGCTCTTACCACGTAATGGCAAGGTTCCTGGTTCGATTCCGACCCTCGACCTATCTTGCATGTCACCCCTCCTCTCTCTCTCCCATCCTTCCTGTCAATCTCTACTGTCTCCACCCCAATAAAGCAGAAATGCCCTAAAAACACACCACGTCAGGACAGCTTACCTGCGCACAAGTCACAAGGTCATACCGGTTCACCGAGACTTGTTCCATGTCCCATTTCTTGAGACGACTGCATTCATTTAGTTGATGTTGTTGTAGATCTAATCATCAAGGTCGGTATGCGTTGGCACCATCTGACACGGATAATTTATCACACCATTACTGTCACGGGATCGTTATCATCCTCACATGTCAAAGGAGCCTGAACTAAAGCAGGGTTTCCTGGTTTGACTTTGCTATTCCTTTTGTGTTGCAGTTTCACAACACCAGAGAGCTCACTGCTTGCCCAAACATGAGTTTATTATTGGAGCCTTTTTTTTGTTTACTTACGGACTTAAGACTTCTGTCAGCCGCAGCTGGCTCACGTAGCCCAATGTAGCTTTCTCAGTCTGGTCCGAGAGCCCGGAGAGACCATTGTGTGCTACATTTCCAACTCGTGTGAAGGAGGTCCCATCTCTTTTTTTTTGATGGAGTATGTTGTATTGGCAACAGTTTGATCACAGCCTGTGCTGTACATTTCTTCAAGGCCGTCTGTTCTTCACTCAAGGGCTACTTTGTGAGGCCAGCGCTGATCATTTCACCGTTCTGCTGTGTCAGACCAGATGAAATAAAGAATACATTTATCTGAGGCTTGGTTGGTTTGAATACAAATGTACCACCCACAGTCTAAATGTTGACCTCTCCCCTACTATGACCAGCCTTGAGTCAGCCTGTTTGGATGGACATTTCTCTGTTAGAGAGACAGTGTAAAAACATAGACAAATGAATGATTTCACTCAAGGACTAACCGGGTTCACAGTGTGTATATATATATTATTTTTTTTAAAACGATGTGAATAATATTAGCTTGGCAAACGGCTACAGCACTTTGTTGAACTTCTCTGATCTCCATGCTCCTTCTTTCCCCTCCTCCCCAGGTGGTCTTGACCAACCAGATCACGACGCATGTGGGCGATCAAGGTGAGAGAGCTGCAGCGTAATGCAAGGGAACAGACCAGCCTTAGCCTCCCATGTTAGCTGACCAAATATCTTAACTGTACCTCTGGCCTGTGTAACACAAACCCGCTCAGTTGTGCTGTACTGTATGTAGACAGAGACATTGAATTCCACACATCCGGCTCTGATGTGATGATGATGCACTAGTGATGTTTGTCTCTCTGGCGTGTGACCTTCTGGAACACCCACAGTGCTGCTGGATGGACCGGTCACTGTGATTGGTCTGACCCCCGCGCTGTAAACCATCAGTTTAAAAAGCCAGCCTTTTGGTAAGACAGCTGCACTATGACCTGTATCCTGTATCCTTTTTCAATGTCCCCCTCTTTCCCTCTCCCTCTCCATATAAACCCTTGTATGTGGGGATGTATCAGTGTGTCCCCGTGGAGTAGTTGGACCGGTGAATGTTGGGGCAACATTATGTTGAGGCCTAGGCTTTGAGTAAAGGGATACGGTTGTTTTTTTTGTGTTATCTAATAGACACATGGCATTGACCTGTAACTGTACTCTCTCCCTCTCTCTGCTAACTCCCCTCTCATTAAATACAGTGTTTCCCCCCCGAGGAAATGCTCTCTCGCTCTCTTTCTCTTTCTCGCTCTCTCTGTGTCTCTCTCTCTCTCTCCCTCTCTCTCTCTCTCTCTCTCTCCGTGTGTCTCTGTCCTGGGACAGAGGGGTTGAGGGGGAGAGTTCAACAATACAATAAGGTGTATCCGATTCACCCCCTCTGCTCATGTAATCAGATTCACATCTCCCTCGCTCTGCTCTGTACTCCTACCCCGCCACCGTCCCTTTCTCTACGGCTCCCTCTTTTTCTCCCTTTTGTCCTCCGCGCTGCTTTCAGCAGAGATCCCCAGCGTCTCGGGTTTCCTGTAAAATGTCAGCTGTCGTGTCTCTGGGTTTCTCCCAGTGAAGGTGGCTCCTGAGATGGGGCGGTGATCGCGGCGCGTGATGGGCGAGGCCTTGAAAAGGCCCTCTGTCCCCTATCTGAGGGGGAGGGGGGGGATGGGTGGGGGGGGGGGGAGTCTGGTTTCTGCCTGTTCTGAGACCAGCCAACCTTCGCCAGCGCCACTCAGGTGGGCCTCAGGTGTCCTCCTCTGGTGCCTGTTGATGAGGGCAGAGATGTGCTGGACTACTGGACTGGACCTGCACACCTGAGCAGAGCTCAAACACCCTCCTATCAGAGTCAGGGCTCGGGACACAACGGCTATGGGGAGAGACTGACCTATCAGACTTAGAGATTAGATACTGTGTTGTTATGCTTATGACCTCATTCTATCACATTTTATAGTCTCGAAAGCGCGTTGTAATAAGAGGGTTAATCGTTAACCCATAGGCTACGGTTTAACGACTGAAAAAAAGAAAAGAAAAGACTCGTCGTCACGATCACATCTGCGGTAGATGCTTTGATCCTCTGTAAGCGGTTGATCGCCGTCGCCAGATTCACTGTACAGTAAGCAGAGTGCGCTGTGTTGGGCGCCATACAGTATCCCAGCTGTCTTCGCTGATGTGGCGGTGGCTGAAGGACACTAGATGTCTTTGAGGCTCGTCCCGCTCTGTGTGTAATCTACTGAAACTGCAGTTGTCCAACTGAAGCTCCCTGTGACCTCATTTTATGAAAACTCAATAGCTAGCCCAGTGCCAAGAGTCGCTGCTGCCAACAGTTCCGCCTGGGAGCTGAGGACAGGCGATGCCCAAGGCAGGACATAAAAAACAAATACCCCCCCCCCCCCCCCCCCCGTCAAACTCTTAAGCGCGAGTGTTTACTCGGAAAGCCAAAAGCCTCGTTACGGCTGACATTAGTCCCCGTCGTATAATGGTAGAGAGAGAAACACTTTGACAAGTGTTCATTTAGCCACACTCAAGCCAGAGTCACAAAGAAATGTTGTAAATCTAGAAAGCATGGAGGTATGGGTAGTAAACAATCAGCTTCGTGAGGAGCTCTTTGTGTGCATAGTGGGCTGTAAAAAGAAGTGTATAATTGACCTCAGAGGGGCTGTTTGTTTTGTTCACTGTTGTGATTTGGAGGCTAGTCTATTAGTCATACTTCTCTGGGTTTATAGTACTTGTAGCCCTAAAATTGGGATTCTGTTTTTGTAAGCGGGATTCATGTCTGCCATTCTAACTTGTACGTGACTGCATCCTATTAGTTTGCTCAAGAGGAACATTTTTGTCGCTGAAACTAGATTTATACCAACATAACGAGCAGTACAATAGGTTCATGGAATGGTCACTACCCCTTGTCTGTATGTGTGTGTGTGTGTGTGTATATGTGTGTGCCTGCCTGCCTGCGTGGGGGGTGTTTGTAGGAGGATGTAAATCAAAATAGCATCAACAGAAGCTAAACGGAACCTTCCGGTGTGGTTAGAGCCCCCCCCCCCCCCCTTCCCCCTCCCCCCCCTGCTCTCTCTAGGGTCACATACGGAGTGAGAGGGGCAGTTGGAGAGCTGCTATGGGCCCAGTGGACAGCCTCTCTTTGTCACAAGCAGGGCTCCTTCATTGACTGTGTGTGACAGAGGCTGCAGTGATCCAAGCCCCTGCTCCTGCTCCTCCGCGCGCGTCTCAGATAAGAGAGCCACTGTGTGCTCACACACTGAGACACTTTTCCATGCTCTCATACCGCTTTATCTGCATGATTGGATTTTCCTCCTCCTCCTCCTCCCCAGTCCCCTAATCATCTCCCAAGTCTTACCCTCAAGGTTGGGTACACAGTACATGGCTCTCAGGCTACTAGACCCAGGATTCAGTAGGGCCTGAAGGCGAAGGGAAAAAACAGAGGAGCAAAAAAAATAAAAAGAACGAGAGGGAAACAGATTGTGAGAAACAATTATTAGAGCAAAGTTGACCGAGGGGCAGGGAGAGAGTTGAGAAGACAAGGGGACGAGGGGGGGAGGGAGTGGATCTCAAATGGTCTTGTTTATTGGCATTTTTTTTTTTTTCCCCAAAGAGTTCACTATCATCCATATGATCTCTTTTTACAAACAGAGGGAATTCAGTATGCTCTCTGTCTCACAAGGCTACCATTAAGACATTTTGTTTTTGTGCGTGTGTGAGAGAGAGAAAAAAAGGTTTTGAGTAAAATACCCCATTAAGTGGTGGACAAGGGCTTCACTCTGTTGTTAATATGAGGAGGGACATTTCCCTCATTGCTGTTGTTGTTATTTGATGCTCATTCGTTGGACTTGGACTTACTGCGACATCAGGGAGCTATCCACCAGGGTCAAATCATTCAGTAAACACTGGAGTGTATTTGAGCCTCCTACATTATCATAATCTGCTCCCTTGTCGGTCCAGTTGTGGGAAAAAGTTTGGGCTGTCTGTGTGAATCAGTGGAGGTTTGAAGGGAGGTGGGGGTGGGGGTGGGATGGGGGTCTTGTGTTTGTGTTGGAGGCCTACAGGCAGAGGGAGAAGGAGAAGGCTGATAGCACCCCATCCTCCAGGGAGCTGTGCAAAAGTCTGCAGCGCACATGGAGTTTGTTTAGTCTGACTCTAAGTCCCTCTGGCCTTCTCTTTGCCTTCAGCTCAGAAACTCAGGAAACTCTGGGCCAGTTCTACACACTGATTCTGTTAGTGAAAGAATACTTATGGTTAGCAGTATGAAGATGTATTCATAATTTGAATTCAGGACCACGCTTTCTTCCAGTCATATTTTCAATTGTTGTCTGTACTAGTGGTCGTAGTGTATCTCTTTCCATAGTTCTATATTCCATATGTTCTATTGTTATATTAAAATCAGTCAGCTCTCTCTGTGGTCCTGGGGCACTTCCGTCACATGGTAGGCCTATTTTCTGTACACACGTTTCCACAGGAAATGTTTTGAGGAAGTGAGAGTTGCTGATATGACACTTGTGAGCAGAATCCCTGCTTACTCCATGGAAAAAACATCAAGGAAGAAAGGGCAGGCAGGCAGGCAAGCAGGGAGGCAGGCAAGCAAGCAGGCAGGCAGGCAGGCAGGCAGGCAGGCAGGCAGCCTGAAATGCACCCGCCAGGTCCCATCCTTCAGCAGACAGAATTAGCACTCCAACCAAGGTTTATTGGTGTCATGGGAGTAGGAGGACTCATGGTCACACAAAAGCAGCGATGATAACAGAACCAGGCGCTGTCGGGGCCGTGTTCTGCTTAGAGGTCATTAAAGTCTGAGGTACCTGTAATTCAGACGTACAGTCGTTGTTTTTTGGCGACTTTGAACCCTTTTAAGGGTTACAGTAGGTTGTGTATTTGCTCATGAGACAGCAGTTTTTCAGTAGACAATATGTGCCTGTGGCAGAGACGACAATGAGATCATCCACTTGTTGATTGTTGTAAACAATTTGCTCAGACAATGTGGGAAGTGGTAACCTCATGATTCATAGTGCAAGTTAATGAATATTCCTAAATGACATGAATTGTTTTAGCATGTTGTTAAAACAAGTGCCATGTCTACACCAATTTTAGTGCCATGTCTACACTCACAAGCATTTTACTAGGAACACCTGTACACCTTCTCATGGTGGAGGTGGTGTAATGGTGTGGGGAATGTTTTCTTGGCACACTTTGGGCCCGCTAGTAACAATCAATCATCGGTTGAATGCCACAGCCTATTTGAGTATTGTTGCTGACCATGTGCATCCCTTCATGGCCACAATTTACCCATCTTCTAATGGCTACTTACAGCAGGATAATGCACCATGTCAAAAAGAAAAAGTCGTCTCAAACTGGTTTCGTGAACATGACAATGAGTTCAGTGTTCTTCAGTGGCCTTCCCAGTCACCAGTCATCTGAATCCAATAGAACACCTTTGGGATGTGGTAGAACGGGAGATTCACAGCTTGAAAGTGCACCTGAAAAATCTGCAGGAATTGCGTGATGCAATCATGTCATCACGCAATTCATCATCATCCAACATCTTGTGCAATCAATGCCACAAAGAATTGAAGCTGTTTTAAGAGCAAAGGGAGGCCCTACCCCGTATTAGTATAGTGTTCCTAATATAGTGTTCCTAATAAAGTGTTCGGTGAGTGTATATTTCCAGTATTAAATAAATAGATATGAAAATAAATTGAATGAAAGTTATTCAGCTATAAATCCAAATGACTCATCTTCTCAGTGGTAGTTTACTGTTCAGAGTTACCCTCTCGATGTCCTGATGTGTGTGTGTTGCACTCTGTCCTGATGTGTGTGTGTTGCACTCTGTCCTGATGTGTGTGTTGCAGGATCCGATGTGGGGGGTTCTGGGTTGGTCACGGCAGCTCTTGGGAACACGTGGAGTCATACCGTCAACACCCGCCTCATCGTCCAGTATGTAGACGCACACCAGAGACAGGTGAGTTATGGTTTTAGAGAGAATGATGATGATTTTAAAGCTCTACACTATGGAGACTAACGATGGGAAAGGAGCTGTGTCTTCCCCTCTCTGTGATTTTGTACAGAACTGTCTTACCAGACTTTCACAGAGACACGATAACCCACTGAAATATGACCAGGCTGAATTTATCTATTGGGGGGAAACACAATGTGGACAGACCCCCACCCCCCCCCCCCCCCCCGCCCCCTACTCTCCCTCCAGGCTCATCCTGCACACCCCAGACCCCCTACTCTCCCTCCAGTCTCATCCTGCACACCCCAGACCCCCTACTCTCCCTCCAGGCTCATCCTGCACACCCCAGACCCCCTACTCTCCCTCCAGGCTCATCCTGCACACCCCAGACCCCCTACTCTCCCTCCAGGCTCATCCTGCACGGCCCAGAGCTGCGGGTGCATTCCACAGCAATTCGGAAAAGCCTCCGAGGCCCGAAGGCTCTGTTTTTATTTTTAAGAGCCAAATCCCCTCCAAAGAAAAACAGTGTGAAAGGAAAGCAGCGGTCCACAACTGCTGGTCCATTGAGGCTTCAGCTATGCCTGGTCCCTGCCCGGGTTCACTAACACTGTGTGTCCTATTGTCTGTCTGTCTCTGTCTGTCTGTCTGTCTGTCTGTCTGTCTGTCTGTCTGTCTGTCTGTTCTGGCTGAACCCAGAACAGTGACCTCCAGACGGATCCACCACCATTTCCGATAGATTTAACTCATTAGGAAAAAAACATGAGAGGGTCTATGCAGGGACACATGTCTCTGTCAGATGTAATGACATGTTATTGTGGTTGCAGCGGTTTAGCAAACATGGTGGACTGGTCTCTGTGGCTTCCAGAGCCCTGCATGCCTGGGAAAATCACTGAGACTGCATTATTCACACTGGACTAATTCAAGTGGGTTAGCGAAAACGACTGATTACCGACCACAGGTAATCTAATCCACAGTGAAATAGCACTCAGGTTTTATTTTTAACTTAAAATAAAGTAACAGCAGACATCTGTAGCTGGTTAGCCATAAGTGGAGATAAATGCTCAAATTTGAACTGCACCTCAAGAAAGCAAACCCATTAGATGGCATTGGGGTTGTTTTCTTTACTTTTGCAAATCTGAGGTTTGGCCCCATAGCGAACCTTAAGACAATGAAACACACTGGGAACACTGGGACTGTAAGTAAAGAATGACAAGCAGTGCAGCCAAAGATCACAGATACAATTTGGCAATAATGACTTCTCTGTCAACCCACCAACGTGTCTCTCAAGCAAAATGAAGAAAAACACACGCTAAAGTCATTTTCACTTCCTTGTTTTGACGTTGATTTCATAACAGCATTTTTCTGCTGTGATTGAACAAGCTTCCAAAGCACTGACTCACATGAAGGACACTCATTAATTTCTGCACCGTTTGCAGCAGTTTATGCAGGAACCCCCAACCATCATGTTTTCGCCTCAATTAGTTCCTACTTTGGGTTTCGACGGTGCCAACAAAATGCCTGGCTTTGACTTAGAACACAGCCAGGCGATGCAACATCACACCTCCATACCACAGTATCTGTGCCGGGTGACAAAGGCACTGATCTGGGCGCGTTGGCATTTTCAAGTGGCTTGACGCAAATACTTGGCTGACTAGGGGCGGCTTTGGTAACCTTACACCCCTCCTCTCCCGTTGGCCTTGAGCCATGTGGCTCTCGTGTTTCGCTTGATGGTGCCTGACTTTCGCACTGCGTGACAATAGCCGTGACACTCAAGCGCGCCCCGTCTGAGAGTTCCAGAGTGTCTCTCCAGTTCGAGTGTGGTGTCGAGATTACACTCTCCGTGATGCGTAACATTTCTCACTCAGGTGTTTCTCCCATGGAAGAGAATGTGTCTTGACAACCCACCCTCCTCTTTCCCCCTTTCTCTTTCTCTCTTTCTCTCTCTCTCTCTCCTCTTGTCTCTTGTTTTTACAGATAGTGATCGCTAAGTCACCTGTGGCTCCGTTTGCAGTGTTGAACTACACGGTGCAGAAGGAGGGTATCCGTCTGGAGGGTGAGTGGACAGTCTGTTCCCGGGTGCTTCCATAGTGGTCACGGTCAGCAGCACCACAGAATACAGCAGCTGTCCATGCAGATGTTCTGGCCCCTCACAGCAGAGGTTCACCTTTCAGCCAGATTATGATTGGGCATATGAGATTTCATACCGGTCCTTTTGTCGGTTGATTTCACCCTCTCACCCAATGTCCTGTATGTAAACCCATAGTCCAGCCCGGTATGCAGTCTAATGGGAGAATATAGCCTGTCAGTGTTTTATTTTCATAAAGTATGACTGATTTTAGGCAAGAGCAGGTTTTCAGGCCACATCTCCATATGGAAATATCACCTTGGAGCTCTTTCTCGGAACGGAAAGCCTGCTGAATATTCCGGTACATTCAGTGAACTGGAGACAGGAAGAGAGTGAAAGAGGAGCCTCTGACCCCCACCTGCCTCCCTCCATCTGTAGTATCTAAACACTGCATAAACCATAATCCCCCCAGGAAAGATGTGCCCTTAAAAAAAAAAAAAGCTGCTCTCAATAAGACACCGCTGTTTTTAGTTGAACTCTAGAAACCTGACATTTTTTTTATTGGAACACGGTGATGGTTGGGCTCTGGAAGCACGGGGGGGGGGGGGGGGGGGGGGGGCATTCGGGTTCATGTGTATCTGTGGTTTGGAGGGGTTCTGTCGAATTGGAGCCATAACCTGTTTAACCTGTGCACCCAACTGCCTCTCTGTCAGTGTTGGTTAGACTGAATCATTTGGTTTACCGACTCCCCTTAGGCCCCTGTTGATCAGTGTGGGTTCCAGACACCACAAAAGTTTTTTTTTATAGGAAATGCAATATGATTGTTTTTTGGGGAAAGGGGGTTACAGTTTACAGTTTAACATAGTTTTTTCCATGCTTAGTCATGAGAAATTAGTAAATTCAGCATTGCAGACATGCAATGCAACAAACTTTCACCTCATCAATTAGTGAATGTAAGTGAACATTGTCTCTGTGTGTGAGCGTGTCACTGAGAGATGGAGAGAGAAAGAGGGGGCTAGTATACTCTCTTGTTATCCAGTACGGCTTTGAAAGGTTCTCCTCTCCTCCTCTGCCGCTCCTAGCAGTGAATGGCTCGTGTTAATCTGGGCTTCTCCTCACAAGTAGGTCTTTGATGTGTGGCGAGCGCTTCCTGCCAGCTCCAAATAGAGCTCTTCCACCAGAATGGGGTTTTCTCCCCTGAATGCATAAGGGCTTTGATTGGCTTTATGATGCGGGTGGTACAAACTCACCCTCAGTGCTCGCTCTTTCGCCCCCTCATCGCCATGCCAACAACAGGTCCCCTTGATGCACACAGAATAGCTGACACACACAACTGACCCCTGACCCCGCTTAGCTATTCAGATATTCACCACCACGATTTGGGAAAGCTGCTTAGAGAAAAAAAGAAGGAAATTGCCATGCGTGTTGAGACGTTGCCATTTTTGATGATTTGCCGTTCTCGATAATAGAGATCCTCCACTGATGGCAATAATGGCGAGTGATGGATTATACAACGATGAAACCATAACGCTGTCGTCCCAACCTTCAACTCTGCACATATTGAGCAGATTTGAACTTCGACCAACTTTTCTTTCTCCCTATTCATGAACCTGCCAAGTGCTTTTTTTTTTTTCTTCTTTTACTTCTCTTAAGTATAACATGGTTACACAAGCAGGGGAAAGTGTGCGTGAGGGAAAAAAAAGAAAAAAAAGAAAGAGCATCTGCCCCTCCAAAACCATGACAACTGGCGTGTGAACGTTAAATGTGACACCCTGAGCCAGCGGAGGGTTGGCTCCCCTGCTTGCGTCTCATTAAATGATCTCATTACCATTCCATCCATCGCACGTTGCTTTCATTAGGAGCAGCACTAGCTATCCCTGGGCATTACGTAACCCCCCCCCCCCCCCCCCCCCCCTCCACACACACACACCCACCCCACCCCCTCCTTCGCTTTGTCAGGAGACGTTTCGTGACCGGGGTTGGGACAGACCTGCCAGAGACAGAGAGGCACAGAGCCGCTGATGCAGATGGTCGCTAGTCTCATCAGCCTGTCAGATGTCACAGAGACCAAACACTCCCAGTCACAACCACATCTGGGGAAACGACGCAGGCAGAGGAGTGATACAGCGCATCAGGGGTTTGGAGGCACAACAAATAGACCGCCATTATTAGCAGGGGGGGGGGGTCTACTCACTAATAAAGTTAACAGACATACACAGTAAACATACCTGTGTAGGTAAGATATTGTTATTGATATTTCAGGCATTGCTGCTGCTGGAGTAACTCTCTCTGTTTGTTTTAAAGTTGATGGAGTGGAGTTACAGGTGGGGTGGTTTGTGGGGGATCTCCCAATCCTCTAAGGCCCCTGATGATGTGAAAAGGACTTCTCTGTACAGAGAGAGGAAAACCAGATAATGTCAGGTAGCAGAGAGAGAGAGAAAAGGAAGGAAGAAAGAAAGAGAGAGAGAGAAAAGGAAAGGAAAGGAAAGGAGGGGGGGTTGGGTGGGTGGGTACGATAGGAAAGACAGAGAGAGAAAGCACCTTCACAAGATCCTGCATGCCTGGGAATTCACTTATTGTTATTGCCTTCAGGATTATTTATGGGCCTGCCTGGAGTAGCCAACCTGGCAGTGCACACAGGGGGGAAAAAGTGCTGTCACTGCACAACTGTAATAAGGCTTATGGGCCCCTATCTCAATGTGCCATTCCATGTGGTCACCAACCCTGTACTGGCACAGAAAGGGGCCTGAGCAGTCCCAGTCCCTGAGACGCAAACCCCCAACTCAGCTGGAAACACTCACAAACAGTCTCCAACTTCTTGTTGTTTTCATTTCATTTCATTGAGAAGACAAACACTTGTAAGTGTGTTCACCTCATCGCTTACTGCGCTGTTCTGGTATTCCAGTGTCAGTAGGGCCTTTAGTCTTGAGATGGTTTGGGTTTGCGTCGTTTGCTTCGGTAGGAATCTTCGATGGTTGGTAGGAAAGAACTGACGGACTATTTGATCCATGTCTGTCCGTGTGGACAGGACATCCACATGATCGGATTTGCCTAAGCGTCCCTGACATGGAGATGTATTCAGGTTCACCATCCGGCCCTGAGGGTAGGGATTAAAGAGTACACACACACACACACACACAGACCCCTATCCTTTCAGGACGCCTGAGACCCGACCATGCTTCTCTGATTCCCACACGTGTAATCTTCTCGTACAAAACACCATGGTAGCCTATTGTTGGAGGCTCGTCGCCACAGTGAGAATGGAAGGTTTATAGGCAGTTTTTTTGTTTTGTTCACCTCCCGAGTGTTATTTAATGTACATGTTGTCTGTTGGGAGAGGGGAGGGGGGGGGGGGGGGGGAGAACATGTGAGGCCATGTAACCAGAGTGGTCCCCAGTGGATGTACTATACAGTGTGTACTGGGTGATCTGGTAACGTCACAGGGATCAGTCTCTCCTACTAAGAGACATGAGAGAAGGCCCTGGTCTCTCACTCTGGGGGCACTGTCCTCTCCTCCAGTCCTCTCCTCCTGTCCTCTCCTCCAGTCCTCTCCTCCTGTCCTCTCCTCCTGTCCTCTCCTCCAGTCCTCTCCTCCTGTCCTCTCCTCCTGGTCTCTCCTCCTGGTCTCTCCTCCAGTCCTCTCCTCCTGTCCTCTCCTCCTGTCCTCTCCTCCAGTCCTCTCCTCCTGTCCTCTCCTCCAGTCCTCTCCTCCTGGTCTCTCCTCCAGTCCTCTCCTCCAGTCCTCTCCTCTCCTCCTGTCCTCTCCTCCAGTCCTCTCCTCCTGTCCTCTCCTCCTGTCCTCTCCTCCTGTCCTCTCCTCCAGTCCTCTCCTCCTGGTCTCTCCTCCAGTCCTCTCCTCCAGTCCTCTCCTCTCCTCCTGTCCTCTCCTCCAGTCCTCTCCTCCAGTCCTCTCCTCTCCTCCTGTCCTCTCCTCCTGTCCTCTCCTCCTGTCCTCTCCTCCTGTCCTCTCCTCCTGTCCTCTCCTCCAGTCCTCTCCTCTCCCATCTCTGCTTTCATATTAGCATAGTTAGCCCAGCCACCATAACGCCCTCAGATGATGGTGGAGGAGGGGGGGGGGGGGTCATAGGGACCAATCCTTTTTTTATTTTTATTTTTTACGACGGGTCGTAAACCCTTGACTTTTATCGTTATATTGCCCATCAGACACCTGGTTTAGTGTCTGCATCGACTGGGAGGAGATGGAGAGGGCGGCAGGTTGCAACATCAGGGCCGTGAGTCTGGTCGGGTTGGGCAACATGACACTGTTTGAGTTTGTTTGGCAAGACTCGCGGTGGTGTAGAGATGTGAGTTTCCTGCTATGCCCCTCTGACTCTGCCACTCTGTCATGACTCAATTGATCAATGGTAATGAAGTTACGGCCCCAAAGGATTGTTTTGTGAGGTTTTTAGTTTCATCTTTCTTTTCTCTTGATCCCACCCCCCTCCCTCCCTCCAGTCGTCCTCTTTCATTTCTTGCGGTTCAGTCTGTTCTGCTTTTCATTAAAGTTGCCAAGCAACTGCTGAACACATGTAAAAAGCCTCCGGAATGTCGGGATGGAATCCAAGATATTTTAATCTCTTGAGTTTGATATCCGATGCCTTTGGGTTGATATCCTCTGTTTAGAATGGGAGGCATGGTTTGATGATACAGAATATTGAGTGCTGTTTGTCTGACTGTGGACGCCATTGTCCTCTGGTGTGTCAGCAGCAGCAGACAGGCCCATCCTGATCAGCTTACATAGAAATACACTGTTTACATATTTGTTCTGTCTGAGAAAAGTGAAACATGAGCATTCTGGCATACTCTCTCTGTCATTTGCTGAAAAGTCTATGTTATTATCAGCCTTGTACTTAGTGGTTATTACTGGTAAACCATGACGGACACACGGTATGAGCAGGTATGTCAGTTGTGCTTCTTTATTTCAGCGTGGGAAGACACGGAGCGATTAAGATTGACCTCAAGCCGCCATTGTCCCTTTGAGCCTTTTGTGACATGTCACAGAGGCTCTGCTAGATGTTTAGACTAGGGCTTCTCAGGGTTCGGCACACACACAGAGGACGTGTTAGGCCTCATTAGATCCCATGTCAGGTTGGCCAGCCACACAGACAGACAGCCAGACAGCCAGCCAGACAGCCAGACAGCCAGCCAGACAGCCAGACAGCCAGACAGCCAGACAGCCAGACAGCCAGACAGACAAGGCTCTGCAACTTCACCTCACACCCACAGGGAGGCTTTAGTGTGTCTGGGTCGTGAACCCACTCCCCTGGATCTGTGGGTTAAACCCCGGTCAGGAAAAAGTCTTTCCAGCACAGGATTTTTAAGGTTAACTGAAGATTGAGTCAGGATGGATAAGCGGTCAGCCTCTCTGACCTGGCTTCTCGTGTGTGTGGTCCACCATCGACCATGATTTAGAAGGAGCACATCCCTGCCAACAATCCCTGTCCGCAGAGCCTACCGCAGTCCTGCTCCCCTCTTTGGAGACCCAGCATTGGCGCCAGACGTCAGCTTGTTGTTTGTCGTTGCAGTCTGAGTCACACAGTGTACCTGCCTGCGGATGATGGTGCCTTAGCTGTCCTTCACGATAGCCGATACTGTAGTTCCTCCCTGTCATCTCTGTGGCCTTATTCATTAACCTTTTAGTAGTGGGGGTCTGTCACAGAGATGTAATCATGTGGCTGTTCCTGATGTGCTCCAGACAGCAGCTGTTCACTGGGATTAGCTGTGTCTCTTTCTTTTTCTCTCTCTGTCTCTCTCTCTCTCTCCCTTCCCTTCCCTTACTCACTTTCAGTCACACACACACACACACACACACACACACACACACACACACACACCGACACACACACCGACACACTATTTTTCCCTCCCTCTCTCTCTCCCTCTTTCCCTCCCTAGCCTGCCACACAGTGCTGCCCTGTGTGCTCCTGCGGCCTGACCTTTCAAGCCCTGACAGCTGACACACAGGCCTGTTCCCACACACCGCCGCTGGGCCACATCCTCTGGGGTCTGGCGGGGCCCCCACGCCACCCCTGCCGCCCCACGCCCCCCCCCTCCTCCTCCTCCTCCCCCCGTCTCCCCTCTCTCACAGGTCGACATGCAGAACTTCCTATTTCCACTGTCAGCCTCACAGGGAGGGAACGAGCGGGGACTATTAAAACGTAATGGGGAGGAAAGATGCAGCACAATGGCACTACCGCCCCCCCCCCCCCCCTTGAACTTCCACAGCGTTTGCTCTTCAGTTCAGCGTCTGATGCATTATGTCATTGATTTCCTTAAGAGAGGGGGGCCGCTGCGGTGAGATGTTCAAGGGCTCTGCCGGGACCTGTCATGGGAACATCCTCCTCCGCTGTTTTTTGTCACTGCTGCTGGGAATCCCAGTCTCCATTTCCCAGAACCTCACCTCACCTCTACTCTTGAGGGGCACCTGAGACCTGGATAGTGTCAAGTGACCTCGTGACCCCCCCTGGTGGCTATGAAGAAGCTGGTCCTGTTTTTGCGCCCCTCGCTCCTGCAAAACCAAACCAGAGAGAGGTCTCTTGGCCGCGTCACCCGCGCGGATCCACTGTGTGTCAGAGTTAACACTGGAGGTAGATGCAGGAGCTGAGCGGGAGAGAGGGGAATAATGGTGCCCCTGTTCGGGTCTACACAACTTAAGACTCTGCACTGATCGCGGGGGCAGCGTGGGGAGGGAGAGCGAGGGGGGGGGGGGGGGGCTTTACGGGGGCCGGGGGGAGCAGGAAACAGGGGAAGCCTATGGGAACACCAATATCCTCTTGGAATTAAATTGCCAACCCCAGCTTTGATCCCTTTGAGAAGGGATTTAATTCAGGCCAACTTTCACTTGCCCTCTCTCCGTCGCCCACCCCCCCCCCCCCCCCCCCCCCCCTCTTCCCCAACCGCTCTCTTTTCATGCTCAACAGCTGGGTGGTGACAGTGCAGTTGGTCAGAGGGCTACTGGAAGGCGCCATCGAGAGAATACCCTCTCCACGATGATTGTGGTTCGAGGTGACGGTTAGCCCACACACCACTGCTCTCTCTCACACACTCTCTCTCTCTCTCTCTCTCTCTCTCTCTCTCCCTCTCTCTCCCCCTGTCTCCCTGGGTTAGTGTTGAGGGCATTGAGACTAGAGAAGAAAGAGTTTGGGGTTTGGAGGTTCCAGACTCTCTCTCTCTCTCTGTGTGTGGTCGGCCGTGTCTGAACCTGGGACAGGGAGTCACAAAGAGAAGGCAACCACCGCAGAGATTACAACCTAATCTCTGTCACATTCTACACATCACCTCATTCTGCAGAGTCACCGCGGAACACTGGAAGGTGAATAAAAGGGGGTTCTGGGAAGAGCTCTGAAAAGAAGATCCTGCCCGAGGACAGTACCGACCAATTACGAGACATTACGAGCAGGAGCATAGGGGAAACGAAGCTAGATATCTGAGCACAAATCCCTCTCTGAAAATACTTTCGCTTCCTTCGACAGATTCTGTTCTCCTTCTCATGAGGTCCACGTTGTGTTAACCACCTCTTTCGTTTCTTGGTTTAAGGTCCCTGGATTTGGGGGGGAAGACCTAGAACTGGGTAACCCAGAAATGTCTCCCTCCGTGGCATCCAGTCACGGGCTGATACACTGTAGCCGTGTGCAGTACTGTAGCTCCTGGAAAGTGGCACTAGGAAATAGTTGAATGAACAATTGACTGTATCCCTGGGCCGTGCTAAAACAACACCCGCTCCTCACACACACACCTTAGCAGAGAGTACTTAGCAGAGACCAAAGTAAACAGTCGTAGGAAACGAGATCAACGTCCAGACATTCAATTGTTTATTTTATATGCGTAAGTAAGTGAAAGGTTTTTAGGCCCACTAGCTTTTCTTATCGCATCACGCGCACACACACACACACACACACACACACACGCACACACACACACGCACACGCACACGCACACGCACACGCACACACACACACACACGCGCACGCATACACACACACACACACACGCATACACACACACACACACACACACACGCACGCGCACGCATACACACACACACGCATACACACACACACACACGCACGCACACATGCGCACACACACACACACACACACACACATACATGTGTGCATGCACACAAGGGAGCAGTCTCAAGCACCTGCGTTCCCAGTTCCATAAGCAGTGTCTTCTTTGTATTGATGAATGGCCTCCTCCTCATGCCTCTAGTTATGCAGAGATGGCTGTCAGGAAGTCTGCTGCCAGTGTGGCCTCTTCGTGGGATTATAGGTAATAAGAGAAGATTTGTATACATGTCTTTTAGATCCCATTTCCGGACTTATAGTATAGAGTGAGTGTGTGTGTCTGTGTGTGTGTATGTGCGTGTGTGTATGTGTGTGTGTGTGTGTGCTAGAATGTGAGTAAGTGAGGTTAGAGAGAGGTTGGCTGTGCTCATGTACAGTAACGTATGCCTTTCTCTCACTTTGGTGACTTCATCTTCAACAGGAAGTCTCCTCCACTCCATTGGGTCAAAAGGACCCTCAGTCTTTCTGCTTGTTTTTTTAGGTTCATCGACCACATGGAACACTTGCCCACTGTTGTGAGCTATTTAATCTCTGCGCTCCAATGTTGTTTACAAGGAATACATAAGATTAGTCTCTCTCCCAGTTTTAATCGGTTGTTTGGCCCCTGTGATACGAGTTCTGTGACTCTAAAACTGTACGAGCCATTAGAATTGAGCCCTCATGCGAATGCTAATGCAACCCAGCTGTTGCATATTTAGTGCTGCAGAGTTACATATAGCATGTGGTATGTGTAGTCAAGAGTTGAATATGAAACACAAATGTTCGTTTACGAGATCTTACAGCCTAACGCTGTGGACAGAAAAGGGGGAGAGGGACAGAAACAAGTCAGGGAGAAGAGAGATACATAAGCGATAAAGGGAGGAGAGAGAGAGAGAGAGAGAGAGAGAGGGGAGGGCAGGGAAGAGTTAAGTCTGTTTCCTGGAGGAGAATAAATTAAAAGCGGCTCGTAATCACATTGCAGGAATGCAGTCAGTGTACACTGTTAAACACTCCCTAAGCCCTGGCTCCACTTCACTGTCTCAGCACTGCACACAAAGACCTCTTTGTTCTCCCTGCTCTTGTAAAGAAATGCCCCCTCCTGTCTCTCTCACTCACTCACTCATTCACTCACTCGTTCTCTCTCTCTCTCTCCTTTTTATTCCTTTCCTCCTCTCTCAATCTCGCTCTCTCCCTCTTCTCTCCCTTCTTCCTCTCTGTTTCACTTCCATACTCGTATTTTTTGGGAACACAGACCCCCCCACCCCACCCACCCCCCCCACCCCTCTTCCTCTCATCTAAGCCCTCTATCATTTTTCCTCCTCTCCTCACACTTCAGAAGATCATATTTCCAAGACTTTCTTTTTCTTTTTCTTTAATTTCCTTGAAGGGGTTTGAAACGGCCAGGGTTGCTTGCATATTGAGAAAGAATCTATCTGGGGAGAAAAGAAAATAGGGTGACGGGAAATGAAAAGCGAAAGAAAATCTTTTTTTGACCCCCCCTAGCAGTGTACAGAATCTGCTGGACTTTCCTACCCTAGAGTAGCCTGCATCCACTCTAAGAGAGAGAGAGAGAGAGAGAGAGAGGAAGAATAGCTCAGACTTTACTAGCAGAAATAGGGTGTGTGTGTGTGTGTGTGTGTGTGTGTGTGTGTGTGTGTGTGTGTGTGTGTGTGTGTGGGGTGGGGGGGGGGGGTCATAAAAAAAAAAAGCACTGAACGAAAAGTTGTCAGAGTATATGGAGAGAGTGGGGAATGTCTGCAGTGGGAGGCTGAGCGATAGTCATACCTATGGTGATAGTCATACCTATGGTGATAGTCATACCTATGGTGATAGTCATACCTATGGTAATAGTCATACCTATGGTGATAGTCATACCTATGGTGATAGTCATACCTATGGTAATAGTCATACCTATGGTGATAGTCATACCTATGGTGATAGTCATACCTATGGTATGAGAGTCCAACCAAGAGTGCAGTGCGAGACGCTGAGACCAGCTAGACCAGCTACTGCCTTGCTTACGGCGAGTGTGTTGTTGATACTTGGTGGTTACAGTGTGAGTGTTTTATGGTGAGGGTGTGTGACCTCTCACATGCTGTTCATTCAGTGTGACTCTGGTGTGAGACTAGGTTTACTCTGGTGTGAGACTAGGTTTACTCTGGTGTGAGACTAGGTTGTGACTCTGGTGTGAGACTAGGTTTACTCTGGTGTGAGACTAGGTTTACTCTGGTGTGAGACTAGGTTGTGACTCTGGTGTGAGACTAGGTTTACTCTGGTGTGAGACTAGGTTGTGACTCTGGTGTGAGACTAGGTTGTGACTCTGGTGTGAGACTAGGTTTACTCTGGTGTGAGACTAGGTTGTGACTCTGGTGTGAGACTAGGTTTACTCTGGTGTGAGACTAGGTTGTGACTCTGGTGTGAGACTAGGTTTACTCTGGTGTGAGACTAGGTTGTGACTCTGGTGTGAGACTAGGTTTACTCTGGTGTGAGACTAGGTTGTGACTCTGGTGTGAGACTAGGTTTACTCTGGTGTGAGACTAGGTTGTGACTCTGGTGTGAGACTAGGTTTACTCTGGTGTGAGACTAGGTTGTGACTCTGGTGTGAGACTAGGTTTACTCTGGTGTGAGACCTCAGTAGGTTTACGTCGTGTGTGAATGACTTGTTTCTCCTCTGTCGTGCCTCTGTAGCTAGGCTAGTACTCCTCCCGACGACGGCTCTCCAGCTGCTGCTCAGTATTCCCTCCACACAGCCATCGTGTGTGTGTGTGTGTGTGTGTGTGTGTGTGTGTGTGTGTGTGTGTGTGTGTGTGTGTGTGTGTGTGTGTGTGTGTGTGTGTGTGTGTGTGTATAAACAGAGCATACTGGTTTAATATAAACACAGAGGGCCCTATTTCCCTCCTCAGTCATTCCTGGAGGAAAGAACCTTCTCCCTCTCGAAGGTTTATGCCATATGCAGGTGTTGAGACGTTTTGTCAGTATCTCCCTGTGCCCGAGCGCACACTCCCTCTCCATATGAATTTGTATACACTACAGCTATGCGTGTGTTTCAGTGTGAGTGTGAAAACCCATGTGTGAAAGAAAACCCCCACAATCCCCCCCATTTTAAATACAGGCCTAAACGACTTACACTATCACAGCTGCAGCAGCCCTCCACCCTCCACCCTCCACCCTCCACCCTCCCAGCACACACTGTTCCCCTGGCAGCCAAGGGCATCACATGCCTAAACTAATAACCACACACAGTAAAATAAAAATAAATGTGCCACCTACTCCGTGTATATGAGTCACACCTGGACCAGGGCCCAGTTGAAAAACGAATGTATAAGGAATACTGCTTAAATCCTGCAACCTCTCCTGTGCTGTCACGAGAAGGGGGTTATTGTGGGGCACCACGCGCTTGTTATGGTTCGAGTCATCCGCCGTTCATGGGCAAGACAGAATGGAAAGTTTAAAGTTTCAAAATGTGTCTCAAGTTTAGAAGTTGAATGTCTTTGCACAAACTCACTCAACTGTCAAACAAAACCATATTGGTGATGTCTCCAATGCTTTGGTTATATAAGGGGTGGGGTGTGTGTGTGTGTGTGTGTGTGTGTGTGTGTGTGTGTGTGTGTGTGTGTGTGTGTGTGGGGGGGGGGGGTTATGTAACCACTTTTGTTCTCTCCATATTAAGGCACACAGTGTTTGGGGCTTAGGAAATGGAGCATTTATGAATCAGCGCTGTGTCATTCTGGCCTTGATCAGATGAACTCATTTGGATCAGATGAGCCCCAGTTACACTACAGTGACTAGTGACCTTCAGCAGCGCTGGCATACGAACGTAACATCAGCGGCCTCGTACAGTACAGTAAAGACCATGTGAAGGCTTTGTTTACGCTCTGCCGGCCGGCCAACCTGCCTGGCGAGCCACAACACCACCGATTCAACGTGACATCCGGTGGCGAGGAGGGGGGCGGGGGGAGAAATATGGCGACAGGTTTTTCTAAAGATGGCCTATTTTTTCGCTGGGCTCGAGAAGGAGCAAAGGGGGCTTATTAGTAGCCCAGACAGCAGGAGCGCAGCGCCAGTGTTCCTCTGTACCCAGCGTGTCCAAGGCCTCCCATTAGAGGCGCATAGATAAACATGAAACAAAAGGCCTTGGCTGACTCAATGTTTCCAGCGGGCCGCGGGGGGAAACGGGGGAGCGAGGACCGCAGAGCAGAGCAGCGCAGCCCAGTCTCTGGGATACAACAAGCACACACTGACTCATTATTAGCAATCAGGGCCTGGATCTGGAAGCCCTTAGCTGCCGTTAGCTGTGCAGGGCCAAGCTCCCATGACTAGGGTGCTGAGAAGTTGAACTGCGTGCCGACTGGTAATAGCCCCTCTGTAATTAAACAGTTTGATTTGATTATTGGTGAGGTTTGTGTTGGGCCCGGGCCTGTGAGAGGAGGGCTAATTAGGACTATTATGTAAGACTTCAAACAGACCCTGGGCTCAGCAGTGGGCCAGTGTCGATGTGGGGGTGTTGTTGGCCCCCTCGCTGTGGCCTTCTCTACTGTAACCCTGTAGGCCCCATGGTAAAGTCACTCTCCTCCCCTGCTGTTACCCCAGGCCCCATGGTAAAGTCCCTCTCCCCTACTGTTATCCCAGGCCCCGTGGTAAAGTTCCTCTCCCCTACTGTAACCCCTAGCCCCCCAGGGCCCATGGTAAGGTCCCTCTCCTCCCCTACTGTAACCCCTAGCCCCCCAGGGCCCATGGTAAGGTCCCTCTCCTTCCCTACTGTAACCCCTAGCCCCCCAGGCCCCATAGTAAAGTCCCTCTTCCCTACTGTAACCCCTAGCCCCCCAGGCCCCATAGTAAAGTCCCTCTCCTCCCCTACTGTAACCCACAGATCCCATGGTAAGGTCCTTATCCCCTGGTAATAGGCTGTGCAGGGCTGGTCAGTGGGGCGGTGGGCGGTGGGCTTGGCTGTGCTCCAGCAGGAGGGCCCCCTGTGTTACTTTATACAGCGGCGAGTTTCACCAAGGTGTTCATTTCAAGACAGCCTTTATCTCCTTCCCCAATCCCCGCTGTCTCCGTCTGAGGGCCATAAATCAAAGGAAGGGGTGGACGAGCCCAGATACAGGAGCCCCTCGGACAGACGTAGGCTTCAGTTCCCCGTCCCGTATCGTTGACATGGACCCCTGCGCTCCCTATCGCTCATCTCCAAACCCCCCACGCCCCCTCCGTCACCCACACACACACACACACACACACACCATCTCTCATCTCAGCACAATGAATGGCTCACTCTTTACTCCTAATACTCCATCTCTGCTTCTACTCAGAGCCCTGTGGAGGAAAAGAGAGGATCTGTCTTTCTCCATCAGTGTTGTCGTCCCCCCACGATGAAATCTGTCTCCACACGTTCGCATGTTCGTATGTCACACACGATATCTCAGACACCGCTGGGACAATTTGCACGAAACTTGGGCGAATGATGTGTCTTGCCATAGAGACCCAGCATTTCCAAAATGATATTGATTGGCCCAAGGGGGATGCGATAAGTAACAGCTGAAATTCCAAACTTTGAACAAGCATATCTCCTGTCCGGTTTGAGTTATAGTTAGTAAATGTGGTACATATTTACAGCCCCTCATTGCATTAGTTATATTACTCCTACCTTGACATGGTCAATAAATTAATGTCACATTTTAATTTCCACCAAAAGAAAAAAATAATGAATTGTTTTTTTTTCTCTTTGTCATTAATCCACAAAACATATGTTTTGAATAATTCACAAAAGGAGGGGTGATACATCATTCGTGGGGGACAACATGTTTACCGTAGACTTGTTTTTCTCTTGGGTAAGGGAAGGCCTAACTCATTTACTTTTGTTTAGCTTTTTATGGATCTGAAGGGAACGTCTGTTATAAACAAAATCCTCCATAACCATAACTATAATTCTGACTCATGGTGGGCTAGTTCTTTAAAAAGTGTGGCTGCGTTAAAATCTACTGAGAGCTCATTTGAGCTGTGATGGTGTGGCTCTGGCTGTGTGGTAGTAATAACAAGCTATGCAGCAGAGAGAGGCAGTGAAACGGAACATTAATTTCACATGAGCGTTTAGCACAAAGCTGGTGAATAGGCCACTTCCTCCCCCAGCTGCTCTGCTGCTCTGGTGCTCTGCTGCTCTCTGACTGCCTTGTTTGAAAGTGGGGTGAAAAATGGAGGAGGGAAGCACGCAGGACTGCTCAACGGCATGTGGGGAACGCCAGACTGGATTTGTCTGTGTTTATTGTTTGCTTATCTTAGGCTGTGTGTGTATTTGTTTCTGAGGGCCCAGGGGTTGGAGCTCAGGGGGTCAGAGCACACTGTTTTGATGGAGAACTACGGGTCAGATTCTTGAGACTGAACTAAGGGGCATGTGGTGGTGATGATGTCATGGAAAACTCATGCGGTGGACAAAGTAAATAGATCTCTCCGGAAGCGGGAACCTCACTCCGGTTCTTCTCTTCTCTCTCATAATGGACCTCTTACCTGATTCTTTCTCTTCTTCCCAACAAATCAGTTCTTTCTTTTCACCCCCAATATTGGGGCACTGGGATGAGTAGAAGTAGAAGCACTAGGCCACAAACAGCCAACTTTCAGTTTGAATTGTTTCTGCATGCCACTGTCCTGCAGATAGGGGGCACTCTCCAGGGCCATTGTCTGGGCCCCTACCATCTTTCATGTTAGCAATGCGGTCTGCCAGTATATACATACAGTGTTAATGGCCTAAACCTCAAGCACGTCTCATGATTACTGAGTTGTGGTTCAGTGTTACTTCCCCAGTGTCTGGGGACGTGATGGAGACAGGTGCATAGGTTACTGTAGCATAGCTCCTTAAATCACTTCTCATGTCTAAACTGCACACTTTTGACAAGTTTAATGCTCATTTTGCCAGCTATGCACATTTCATTATACGTGTTCCACGGTCACACAAATGTACAGCTGTGTGTGATCTGTAGCTGGCCTGTGCTACTGGACCCTTTCCCCTAGAGGAATGGTTATGGATTATAGCAAAACAAATACATGTTATAAAAATACCTCTGATGACGTCAATAGGTATGGAAGTAATCCATCCCCTATTTTTCTTTGGCTGGTTTTGTTTTATGAAGTCAGTTTTGGACCATTATTTTTGTAAATGTTTACCTCAAACATGAGCCCACATTGGTCCCTACCCATATGGTAACCTATGGAAACAAACCAATGGCGAGGCAATTTCCTCCAGCCCCAGGGATGCAAATTAGTTAATCTTGATGAGGGGGTATTTGTCATCTGAAATAAAACTCAGATGGTAGAATAAGATGGAATTGGAATATATTAGCATTGATATATGATGCCTCTCTAGTGTTGTGTAAGGGGACCCGGGTCTATTCCATTCTAAGGCTTCTCTATTGTGTTTTGGTGTTTTCTAGGAAATGACAACCAGGAAACCTTGCATCAGGGCACAAACCCAGGACTCCAGCCAATCAGGGTGCGGACAGGATTCAACTACAACCTGACACAGGCCACCCCTGCAACTAGCCAGCGGCTGCTTTAACTCTGAGAACTGCAGTGTGTGTGTGTCTGTGTGTGTGTGTGTCTGCGTGTGTCTGCGCGTGTGCATGCTTATGTATGTATATATAGACTGTATGTATATTATGTTATGTTAACATTATCTATTATGTTGCTGTTGTTGTTCATAAAACTTTTCTCAACTTGGAAAAATAAAGGTAAATGATGTTGAAATAAAAGACAGACTGTGTGTTTAAGTTTCCCCTTATCAGTTCCTGTGTGGGCAAGGGATTGGTAATAGCACTATTGCAATGCTGCTGTCTGTCTGACTTCTCTCTGAGGTGAAGGACAGGGAAGCTGGTTCAGAGAGTTTACTGTGGGAGGCATCAGTGAGAGCCAGGTCTGGAAAATATTTTGGCAAAGTCTTCCATGCCAGAAACTAAGGTGAATGCCAACACAGAACCTCTCATACACAAACTCAGACCGGATTTCCTTCAGGACACTGTGCAAGTACATCTGCTCAGTTATCATGTATGTTTAGTACACACTGTACTCCTCACAGACAGGGGGTGGGGCCCGTCAGGTCTCCACACTTTTACTGCCCTGACTCCTGAATGTATGTACAGATGTGTCTTGCACAGTGGTGGTATGTGTTGTACTGGCAGCCATTGTGTATAGTGAGCGCTGTGGTTAAACATTGCTGAGGTGTGCTTTGCTGTGGTTCAACAGGTTAGAAACCCTGGGGCGCTGGGGAGGAAAAGATCAGGCTGGACAGGTTTGTTACACACAGGCTCTAATCTCAGTGGAAGATTACTGGGAGAGTTTACTGGGAGTCTAAAAAGTGCAGCCTCAGACGGCTACTAATTGACAGGACTGCTAAAGCTTGTTGGCTGGCTTTTCAGCTTGAGGACAACCCATCAATCTTGGAAGACTCTAATGGAACTTGACGGGCCGTTACCATGGCTCCCGTTCCCATGACTTCTGTTCCCATGGCTCCAGTGCCTCGAGGGGAAGTTTGGCTGATTAGCTGAACAATGGTGTTATTTCGGGTGGTTCCTCCTTTTTCAGTTTTTTCACACACACACACACACACACACACACACACACACACACACACACACAAAATATGTGTCCTTCACCTACTACACCATACAGTAGTAGAGTGTTTTTCCTTTAACTTTTAAGTGTGTGTGTGTTATTTATACTGTTGCTAGTTCACTGCCAGAGAGGAGGAACAGTAATAAAGTATTCATAAGCATCAAAAGGCTCTATGTTTGTCTTTCTAGTCATATGCTGTTTGTTCCAAAGCCATTCTTTTTCACACCAATCAAAGCGCAATGGGAGTTTCCCCTCAGTAATGCTCCTGCTGTTTAACGTCTACTGAACTCACTGCATTAGATTGTTCTCCCCCCCAAACACACAACTATTTCACATGTAAGCCTCTCAAAGGGAAAGGAAAAGAACGTCAGTCAATGACACAAACACATAAACAAACCAATGGACCTGGCACCTGCCTGTTTGAGGCCACAGTCTCTCAGTCTTCACAGTGTGCAGTGCTGACAGTCTGTGGCTGTTAGTTGGAGACAGCAGCGCTGCTGAGCTGAGCTGAGCTGAGCTGGGCTGCGTGTGTTGAGACAGAACCTCAGTGACAAGGCTCCACCAGCAGTAAAGAGCCCCAGGGCCAGACAGATAGCACTCCCTCAACGAGTGTCAGCTTCTTTTTTTTTTTTTTTTTTTTTTTTTTTTCCTTCTTCAGGTTAGAAATCTGACATGTTTTTACAGGTCGTCTGATTGGTAAACATGCTGCTGCGGCATCTCAGCTGTCTCCGCCTTCGCCGAAAGGCAGAGAGGAGCTCAGGTCCAAACCGCACATCTCAATCACAGCTCACGCACAACCTCCTGCACCTGCCTCTCTGAGGCATCGTTGTAGCCAGTCAAGAGTGAGGAGTTATGACACGGCCTGTGGGAGACTGAAGCGCCATGTGACTGTAGCTTCCACAGGTTCACTTACTTACTGTAGCTAACGCTGGAGTAAAGTCTGGAAAAAGTGTGTCATAATAATGAGAGAGGACTTGGAACGGGGTCTTGGGGCCCGGGCTCGGAGAAGGATTGAAGTCCGTCTGTCAGGATTAGCTCATCTTTGTCACTACACTATCTCCAGCCCAGAGAGGCAAAAGAGGGGATCCTTAGACATACTCTATCGCGGTCCCTCTTTTCATTTTTCATTAGATCTAAATCTTTGCTCTACGTATATAGACCTAGACTTGGGTCTTACTCAGTAACTCAACCCCCCAACCTGCAATAAGGACACAGTATGTGCTATAAAACAAATGAATACAATTTGATTGTCTCCTTTCGTCAATGAGCAACTGATGCATGCCTTTACTTTGGTAGTAGAGGCCCACCAAGAATTAGTCAAATGCTGATTCGGGCCAAGTACTCTAACTAAGTACTCTCTCCACCCATACGGCTTAACTTCTCTCACACCCCCTTCCCCTGTCCTAATTTACCCCTAGTGCTCATCATATTTTTTTAAACATGGGTCTCCACCTCGCCCCCATTGGTTCCAGACAGATCTCTGTGCTGTACTCTGATACGAAGAACTCAGGGGTAGAGACCTCTATCTGTGTTTGCTCTCCTCCATTTCAAACAAAGGGGAAAATACAGCTGATAGAGGAATTGCAAAGTCTAGGGCAGGAACATTGCTCAACTACAGTACTGGCCTCTTCCCTGCAGCTGCCCTTAAAGGCACAGTGACCTGCGTCTCAGTCTTCGCTCTTGAAACAGAAATCACTAGTGTGTTGAAGGGTTTCACAAGTATTTTAAAACCCTGCCCCCCAGCACCACCCACCCGTTGAAACAAGTACACTTCTTTCTGCAGTCAAGTTTCACTACTTGTTTTGTGTTTTTCAGCCGCAAGCAGCTAATGGGGTTTCTAGTCCATTCAGACAAGGGTTAATGCATCGGAGAGTGTACAGAACTGAACCAACAGGGTCTTAGTAGGATCATGAGGTAAGAAGTAAACTAAACAAGAGATGTTCTTTGGTCCAGAGCTCAGGATACTACAAAGAAAAACTATAAGAGCACCCAGTCCTGCATTAAGTCTGTACAGTATTTACCTAAGAGCAGGGGTCCATTAGTCTACTTGTCTCTATGTGAGGAAATTAGAGATAAGTCCATGCCTCGGGGGAATGAGACTGGGGTCTGCTAGTGTGGAATAACAAATGAACTGAACCTGCAATTCATCAGCAGCAACTGGCCAAACCCGGGAGAGAATTGGGCCAAAATGACTGGGAGAGTCAACACTGTAAAAGCTCGAGTCTCCTGCCTTACGGTAACTATAGTAACAGACTGAGAGAGCTCTACAGTGTAGGAGATGGGAACATTATAGCTGAACCTCTTCTTGCTTATGGTCAATATAGAAAGAGAAAAGCAGCCCACAAAACCCAACAGTAGTTCGGAGGAGAAGGCCTTTAGAGAGCACAGCACAGGATAGAAGTTGGATTTCCTGTCTTGGAAATATTATCCTGGAAAACAGTTTAAGCTGTTTTGTGTGTGTGTGTGTGTGTGTATTTGGGGAGTGGGAGTTATTTGGCCCTGCTAAAAAAAAACGATTTTTCAACAGGAGACCAAGTTCCCCAGTTTTTCTGGGTTATGGAGACTAACCAGACAAGAAGTCAAAGATGTGTACAGTAGTTGGATAACAGATGTTTGCTCAAGATTTCAATAACACTGCCTCAGCCTATATGGACATGGCCTCTTTCCAGCCCTGATTTCCTGCATTCATTTATCTAAAGTAAGATAAGGAAAGACAATGAAAACAATCCAAATCTCAGCCAATCATAAAATCAAGACAGACACTCAATAGAAATAATGGGTTTATTGGTTTAAACTGCAATCTGTCATTACAAAAAATACATGAACACAGAAATTACTGTAGTGAACAGCAACGGCTGCTAAAAGAATACATTCAACAGTTGCTTGTCATGTGTCAATCCTGTTATAACTTTAATTCTCAACTACAAGAACAAGTTTTAGGCATTTATCTGTTCTGTATTATAAAAATGTGAAGGCACAACGTTTGGGATACCTGGAATGTATTGATAGGCACTTCATGGGAACAAGTGGTCCAACAACAATAACAAAGAATCTAACACAAATCACCGTATTAGGCAACTAAAAGTGCTAGTATGTGTGCATGGTACTGTGGAATAGGCAAGCTTCCATAATTAATTCAAATAAGAGCTTAATGTCTTCCCATTTGCAGCATAAATGCTGATTCTAGAAATAACTAAAATGTGTTCATCCCGGTCAAGGCACTGACATAACAGGAACAGGACTGTTACCCAACCCAGTCTACATTCTAGAGGGCGAGAGCCGCTGCAGCCCACAACTGGAAGAGGGATTAAGACAGCAAGAGAGAACCTGAAACTGCAGTCCAACATTAGGGAGGAAAACAATAAATAAAACGCAAAACCCTTTTGCATTTTTGTTTTTAAATTAAGATTCACTTTCAAAATAAATCAAAGTGTAGTTACAAAAATGTCATTGCAGTATAATATATTAACTGTGAAAAATAACAAAAACAGGTCTTCACAATCTTACGATTAATACGGAAGATCATAATTTAACATAAAAGAAAATATATTCTATTGTTTCATTATCCAGATAAATACAAAATAAAAAAATGCTTAAGATCAGCAATAAATACATTTTGATAAGTTAAATAAGCAGTGACAAGCAAAACCCTCAGTTTTGAAGGCTTTTCAAAACAAACTAAACAATAATAATAATAATAATAATAATAATAATAATGTTGAACAAGGTGGAATCAACAGAAGAGCGTTTTGCTCATTCAATTTGAACAGTGGACTGAGGGTTCATCCCAGTCAGAACATTGAGTTGTGGGGTTCCGTGGGGGAGGGACAGGAGAAGCTCAGATATTAATGATTAATGACCAGAGTTTACACAGATGAACGGTCCTCCCACCTTTCCAACACAACTAGCTAATGACCAACCAGGCCAGGAGACCTAGTTCTGGGGCACCACAGGTTGTCAACACGGCGACAGAGATAGCACCAAATTCAAATTATTCCAGCCTAATTATAAACAAAACCACTACCATCTGTGTATTTTCCTCTTATCAAAAGTTCCACAATTCCAAATAGAGAAGGATATGAGATTATTAAAAAGTGAAAATAACACTTATAGTCCACAATTTCTCAGCACACATGGGACACCACTGAGGCACTTCATCTGTGTAGTCCAATGTTTGGCTTGTTTAATTTGTAGATAAATATGACCCTTTTTTTAAACGGAGCACTGATTTGTCATGAGTCCTCACGAGTTAAATGACTGGGAGTTCTGAAGCTGTGGCACAGGCCACCTGAAGGTATGCAGCACTGCTACACACCAAAACAACAAGGGGGTTCCTGGCCTAGGACATCCTGAAGCTTTCCACTGACTCCTCCGTCCCCTCTGATTACTACTTTTCACCCATTATTTTTGGCCCGTCACCCATTGCACTGGTATACAGGGCAGACTCGAACTATGATTCTTGTTTGTTAACTGCTCGTCACGATTTTGAGTAATCACATTTGGAAACAAAAAAGACACGGCTGTCTATTGCCTGATCAGATTCATCTGAGATGAGCAGGAGGAGAGGAGGATGACCAGTGAGAGGAGAGCGATGGGGAAGGACAGGGGTGAGAGGGGAAGGGGGCTGAGGTTCCTCTGCAGAGGCAATCCGCTTTCTGATTTAACTCAGTGGCTACAACACTGCACAGAACTCTGTCCACTTCTCTGTTGTAAACAAGGTCAGGAGAGGAGGGGGGACGGTGGGGGAGGCAAGCACTCACTCACTCACTTTCTCTCTCTCTCTCTCTCTCTTTTTATCTCAGACACAGGATGTAGACTCTAATCATCAGAGATGGAGAGCCTGCTGAAAATGGGGAGGCGGCGTGAGGCATCCAAGGTGGGAGACTCAGAGCCGCTCTGACTACCCAGGCTGCTCTGGTAGCCCTCCTGGTCAGAGAGAGAGTCTGGGGGGCTGGGAGGGGACTCCGACATGGGCCGGAAGAAGCAGGGTATGGTTGGGGAGGGCGGGGCTGGGGCTAGGGGCTCAGAGACAGGGGGGCCCCCTAGGCTGGGGCCAAACAGGTTGGCAAGCTCTTGGCTGGAGTAGGTGAAAGGGTTGCTGGGCCACTCTGTGAGGTCCTCGGTGGAGAAGATGGGCGGAGGGGTGACGGAGGTGGGGCTGTCCTGCAGACTGCCAGAGCTGGGGAACCCTGCGAAGCTGAAGCTGTGCTGGAGGCGAGGGCGCTCCAGCTTGTTGAAGCTGGAGAGGGGAGGGGGTCCGCGGCGCTCCTCTGCGTTGTGGATGAAGTGGCAGCGAGGGCCGTAGGGGCAGAAGCCAATAGTGTGGAAGGTGCGGCACAGCTCCGTCTTGTATTTGGGGTGGCGGCTCAGACTGCGCAGCTCGTGCATCCCATGGGCAAACTGGCACTTGTCTCCATACTTGCAGGTGCCATTCTCCTCAAAGGGTCGACACAGCTCTGTCTTGTAGCGGCTGGAGTTGACCTGCTGCCCGCTGCCACCGATGCACATCCCGCTGCCTGGCTTCAGCCTGTCGCCGGTCTCGGAGAAAGAACGGTCCCGGAAACGGTTTTCCTTGTTGTTGCTTCCGCCCATCAGGACCGAGGGGTCGGTTTTGAGACTGTTGATAAATTGGTTCTGGTTGAATTTGGCGTTTGGGAGGCTGACTGAGTGGCGGCGTTGGAACAGCCCTCCCACAGAGGGGGCTCCCACCGCCTTCCTGTCCAGCAGGGACCCAGTGGGGTTGCAGGAGGGGGGGTTGGCACTAGTGCAGGGGACAGACGTGGAGTGGGACCCACCAAAAGTGTTGTTGTAGTTCAACATCTTATTATTCTGCAAAGAGAAAAACTCCAAATTAATCCAAGTTTTTATCTCAAGAACACTTCTCAAGGACTGCACATGGATCTTCATGGTCTATAACAGATGTTTTGAGCTACATAAGCACGTATTCAATCGGGGCTTCACCACTCTTGCGCAAATGCCTCTATTTATGTAAATTCGACCATCGATCGACAATTGAATTTGCCTAGGTTCGCTGGCTTTCTACATCTATAAGTTAACTGGATAGCCCATTTGACAAATGCTGACATGTAGTTATCCAGTGTTTCCAAATTCACACAGACTCAATTGGAATTGTTTAGAATTCATTTTGCTACGGTTTGTTGTTTCTATATCTGAGCGCGACACAGCATGCACTGCAAAATGTTGTTGCAAGAAAACCAGCTCGGCTCGCCTCTGCCTGGCAAATGGCTGGCAAGCCATGCGATGTGAAACGTTGCATAGCCTACTTGTTGCATTTTCAAATGTGCGATTTCACGATAAATAAACACAAAAGAATAACCGTCGTTGTGTCGATCTCAAAATAGACGTAGCTTTAGCTTTGCTTAGATTCTATAATCGAATGACCCAGACAAGACAAGAAAAAAAAACATGTGACAGCTTGATAACAAAGTTGCCTGACTCGCTAATTATTGGCTACAAAGTGTTTAAACACTGTCTGAAACGTTAGAAGTTGTGATCTCTTCGCCAGGTTGTTATTCGTTTCACAAAATCTTCCCAGGAGAAGGCCACGTTTCACAGAGCAAGCTACGGTAATCAGTACATTTGATAAACTATCAAACTTCATGCGGAATAACGTTAGCTAGGCAAAGCTAACTGGCGATTAGCCTACATCAGTGACGTTACAGCTCCAGTTAAATAAACTATTGTTACCTTGTTCGTCACTTCGCTGTAGTCGAAGAAAGAAGAAACGATGGTTGCTGTCATTTTTGATGAGTGATTATTAAGAAAGTTATCTAAGGCACAGGGCTGGTGGTATTAGTCCAGATTTAAGTGTTTCTTATGCCCTGCAGAGAGCCCCCTCTGTCCTGCAAAACTTGTGCGCAGTTCCTTTTTAAAACGCGACATGCATGGTTATGTCGGCTGGGAGGGGCCTGCGTTTGATCGACGTCGGGGTAAGCTAACTGTCCTCTTGCCCCTCTGCCTCTGGAGTCAATGCCATAAATCCAGTCGTATCCATCCACAGACTCCTCCACATTTTGTGGCTCAGCTATCTACAATAGTTGTGGTCTAACGTTTAATCAGACTTACAAATAAATACACGTTTAATTATGATGATTCCATTTGGGGTTCATTTCCCAAAGGGATTGTGTCTTTTTGATGGATTTTTTTCACCACCAACTCTCTCTCTCTCTCTCAGTCAGTCTTGTCTCAGAACGTGGAAGATGTTGTTCCTAATCGCTGAAGGGGTCGGTGTCTGACCCTGACCCCCACACAATGGATAAGAGGTCAAGACAGGTGACCTTACCCTGTTGTGGGTTCATCACACCTCAAAAAAAGGCATTTGTGTTGTGTCAGTATTGTCGTCTATATTAACTTTTAGCTGAGGCAGCGGTGAGAGAAAGTTAAGGAAAGAGAGAGAGAGAGAAGAGAGAGAGAGAGAGAGAGAAAGATACAGCCATGAATTTGAATTGCTGTCCACCACAGTGTTGCAACAGTCAGCTCATTTTTGTCCTCAGTCTAAGGGTTATTGGTTTGAACCCCATTGTGTATAAGAGGGACATGCACATACTTACCATGCTTACGATAGTTTCTGGTGACTAGTGCTTTCAAATGACCAAAATGGGTTCCGCAGAATCATTTAACTCATGGCTTCCTCTCAGGGTAGGGAAGATTATGTATAAGCTTGTCTTTCAACTATCAGTACAATGCACTTGGCCAGGTGCCACAGCCTGCTGTGCTAACATCAACCGCTTCTTTCCTACCCTCCAAAACAATGTAAATATGTTATCAGCTGGCACTAGCTGAGTCCATAAGGAATGCATAGGCCTAGGCTAGCTGAGCAGTTCACCAGCAACGGAATGAAAATGGCCACTGAGAAAACACAGAGATGCTTACATCTCCAGGTCATGGAGGAAGCTGTTGGTTTGCTTGAGGCCTAAGGAAATGTCTCATGTAACATGCTACTTCCTTTTTCCACTGCCATTTTAGTATCACTCTCCGGGTGACTCTAGAGTAAGAGGACAATGTAGGTTTTCTCATTTTTGCTGGGTCAAGGGTATTTTGAGTGGGAGAAAATCATTCTCATGCAATGTAGACCACTCCTCTAAGTATTCAGAGTAGGTTTTGTGTACATAAAGAAAGTACTCTCTTAAAAATGTGAGGGCAATGATGATTTAATGTGAAAGAGGGGATGTAGAAGAAGTCTGTTGATTGCTGTATCAGAGCAATTGAGGTTTTTTGTTTTGTTGTTGAACTGCCATTGATCCACAGTTGTTTGTAGATTAAGTAGTAGCCAAGTTCAGTTGATTCATGTTTGCTCTTTGGGTAGACGGACTTGGCTTGTTATGGTTGCAACCTTGCTTAACTTGCCATGAAGTCACAACAACAGGCTGTCAGGGAAAGCTATTATATCAATTCTTAAGATAAATTACACAAATTATGTTGTTCCATTGCACAACAGGAACATTGTTTTTTTTTGTAAGAAGATTGGAGTATGACATTTTTAACTGTTGGAAAAATTACAAAAAGAGAGGTCAGGGTGCAGACTAAAACTGAGGACAAGATGAACAGATGATTCACATCATATGGTATAAGAGGGGGAAAGACAGGGCAAATGTGTTGAGAATGGTCATACATACACTTAGACATAATGGTTGACAGCACCATTGATCAATCTGTTGTGGTCAGTTTCCAGTGAGTGTCATGAAAATCTTGACATATACAGTACCAGTCAAAGGTTTGGACACACCTTGCCAAGAGTGTGCAAAGCTGTCATCAAAGCAAAAGGTGGCTACTTTGAAGAATCTAAAATATAAAACATATTCTGGTTTAACACTTTTTTGTTTACTACATAATTCCATATGTATTCCTTCATAGTTTTGATGTCTTCAATATTAATCTACAATGTGGAAAATAATTTAAAAAAAAAACATTGAATGAGAAGGTGTGTCCAAACTTTTGACTGGTATTGTATGTTGAAAGGGCCATCAGAGGTCTATTTTTCAAGTCTAAACTGCAGACATACAATAAAACATTTGTATACATGGCATTAGATATTGTTGTTCTAGGAGATTTTATGATGAGAAGCTAGGCTATGTCTTTAGGCAACAGCTCTGATAGGCTACATTCCCTTATACCCAATTGTTGTCCCCAAAGATATTTGGGGAGCGGTAATCCAATTGTAGAAAATCACATTCAGAGAAAGTATTTTTGTGGACTAATTGTGCCTCCTCCCTCTACCCCTCTCCCCCACCCTCCCTCTCTCCGTCTCTCCTTACAGCTTCCAATCTCCCATGGCAATCTTCCCACCATCATGTTTTCCTCCATGAGAGCCCGGAGACTTTGGCGTGGAGTGTTGGACGTTTAACAATGTTGACATGGTGGAGTTTTGAAATATAAAGTGGACTGTGGTTTATTTTTTGAAAAACTTTTTGACCATGTTGCAACTCATTTCCCCCTCTCTTTTCTTTGTTTTTGTTATGGTGGATTACTGTTTGTATGCTTTTGGTGGAGGGAGAGCGAGAGAGAGAGAGAGAGAGAGAGAGAGAGAGAGAGAGAAAGAAAGCAGGGGAGAGAGGAGAGGAGTGTTGGGTTATCTGTTTGAAGAGTGCATCTATGATTTATTTGAGTTCATACGGTACGGTATGTTGTTTCACAAGAGGCCTATGTAAGATAAGAGCTCCCCATTCAAATCCATGATTGATCAAGGCACTCGGCCATGTTTTCTGAATCTGATGCAAAGCACACGCACTCGTTTTGAGAATCCTTCCTTGCGTGCATGCTGTTTTCTTTTCTCTCTCCTTTTCCCCCACAAATGAAGGAGAGTTGATTGAAACACAGGAAAGAGGCTCTTAAGTCATCATGCAAGGAAGTTTTTCTTGGTGTCAAGTCTTAATAAGGGGGCAAGATTTCTTAATGTTGGGGCGATTGACATTGAATCCTGTACAAAAGCAATGTTTGCGCAGGGAGAGGCCCCACCACAGCTGGAAGGCCTGACAGAGGCTCAGACGAACGGACACATCTGGAGATGTGTGGTCCGTGTCACTGCTGGTTATGTTTGCTTAAGCTTAGGCCACTCAACCAAAAACAGAGCTCTCCCCAGAAGAAGATGCATGCAACAAGTTGAAACTTGAGAAAATAAATAACCACAGTGGTGGTTGGGTCCTCCAATGGATTGTACTTTCCAACAGCTAAGTCAGTTTGTGGTACGTTAGCATGCATAGCATGACTCTGACCAGTGACCACTCCAACCCCCATTCTCTTCACACTCTCCTCTATCAAGCCTGTTTTAGGCTCTCCTTAATCCTCACACACACGCACACAAGCACGCACGCACACACACACACACACACACACAGACACACACACACACACACACACACACACCTCCTTTCTCCCCCACAAGCTGTGAGGCCCCAGAGCAGCTGTGTGTAAGAGTTATGGTGTTTCATGATGTGCGTGAAAAGCAGGGAATTGATCTGGAGATAGAGAGGACTGGTAGAGCCTGAGGAGGAGAAGGAGGGAGAGATCTGCAAAGCAAAATGAAAGAAGGAGGGAAAGTGGAAAATGGCTGGAGTGAAGAGAGTTAAAGAGAAAGAGAAAGAGTTATAGGGTGAGAGAGGGAGAGAGAGTTGTAGAGAGAGAATGTGCGGGGAGAAAATGCGCAGTCATGTCTCAGGAATGTTGTGGGGGAGCTCGCCGGTGTGACTAAACCATTTTTCACAGCTGTAATCTAAGGAAGCCGTCCGTGAGTTGGCAGCGTGCTGGCTGGCTGGGCCGGGGGGGGGAAAGAGCAGAGGAAGGGGAAGAGGAGGGGGAGGGGTCACACGTACTCTAGACCCGGTTTTCATTCCTCTGTCTCCCATAGAGGAGCTGTAAACAACCTACACAGCTCCTCGGAAGGATTTACAGAGCTGATGAAATGGAGCCTTGACCTCGGCATTCCAACCAGCAGAGCCTTTTAGGAGAGTCAGGACCCGCCCGGGCCCCCCCCCCCCCTTCTCCCCCCCTGTCTACTCAGTTCTCACCCCCTCCTCCCTCCTCCCTCCTCCCAACATGTTTGTCTGAGGTAGGGAAGAGTTGAGTTCCTCCAGGGAGGGTGAGTCCTCAGGACAGCAGCTTTCTCACCTGCACACTCATGACTGTCATCTATGACTGATCATCTTGTACTCCATCACCAGATGGTTGGATCAGGGTCAGCTATGTTACATAACCCACGTTTTCCTATGCCATTGCCAAAACCATTTGACTCATGGGTCTCATCGAGACCTACATCTGGAATGGATAATGACGCAGCATTAAGTTTGATTTACAAAATAAGACCAGTGTCGAGGATGGTATGATACTAATCATACTATATGTAATAAGTATACATTTCATTATGCTTACCGCCACACATTATGTGTAACTGTTGACGGCCTCATCATTTGGCTTATCTGTATGTATTTAAGAGTTTGTTTTCAGAATCGTTTATCTTTCATCCAATACACGTTATCACTGAGCACAAAGAACACCTGCATATGTTCATAACATGATGTATCATCATTGTGTACATTTCTGGTCATGTTGTAACCATGGCTAGCAAACACCACAATCTGGAACTGACGTCAGAGGGTTGTCCTAACACATATGTGATGAATACGAAGAAATGAAAAACGTATGTACAGTATGTTTGGGCCTCGCTCAGAATGCTGGTTTGTGGTGGCGTGTTCTCATAAATGTGTATCTGCTCGTGGCTAGGGTAAATATCCAATAACCAGAGATCGCCCTGGGTCACGCAATATCCCCTGCCTCTGCATTCTCCCTGTGTTGCCTCAGAGACTGGTAAGAACAGATTCATGAGGTCAAAGGTTTTTTAAGGCAGATATTTATGAAGAACATGCTTGTACACATACTGATAACGTATTTATAGAGCTGTTGAAAGCTAACGAGCACAGAGGATCCATTGCTAATGATGTTGCTGTGAAACTCGACCCTTGGGTGAGCAACGAAGGGCACCTTGAAAAGAACAACATTGGTTACTGGATCTTTGTGGAAATGAGCAAGCTATGTTTTGAGCCCTGTGGTCTGTGATGATCCTTGCTGCTCTCCTGACATGAATGCTATCATGTTTATGTGGTGATCTTTATCTCATTTGGGGCTATTTTTTTAAGTCAACATTGACTGAGGTGCATGGTCATGGTCCTTTCTCTTTGTCAACACTCCGTAATCTGTCTTCATGGGCGAATTAAATTAAAATCATCGCCTCAGGGAATGGTACAGTCCCATTGTCCCCTCCACTCCTCTTAGAGAGTGACTGGAGCCTACAGCAGAGTGAGTCTAATGCTATGAGACCTGTGTGATATCACACACCCAGGATTTGAGGTCACTGGTCGATGGTCTCAGGATGAAGAGGTGACATTCTGGGGAGGGATATCAGTGTCACCATTATTCAGGTTCACCCACGGTACTGCCCCATTACTGTCCAGAGGGTGAAACTGGAGGTGACATCAAACCGTGAGGAGGTTGAGGGTAACTCGTCTCACCCAGCCCTCTGGTTAGAAGGTTAGAGATGGTGGTTCAGTGAGGGTTTGGGGTCACGGTTGCATCAATGGAAGATACTCTGTCACACTTCACATCAAAAGAGCAAGGCTCATTGGGTTCATTGGACTTAAAGTACTATTCCAGGTCTTTTGTAGCTGCTGGGAGTGACAAATGTAGTGGAAGCAGCATGGCACGAGGCGGTTACTTCCGAAAACAATTCCCTTTTCTGGGAAAATAGGGGGCTTTTTTCATTCAAATTGTTTCCAAACAGTGCTGTAGGAAAAGGAGAGGATTTTTGGTAATGGTGGCATTCTGACTGGTGTAGTAAAATTGGACCATCATTCATCAAAAATTAGGGGGGGGGTTTCTCTGAGACACTCTGGGGACTTTCCCTAGATTCCCTCTCTCTGTCTCTCTCTCTCTCTCTCTGTCTCTCTCTCTCTCTCTCTCTCTCTCTCTTCCACAGTCAGACAGCGGACCTTGCACTGAGGCCTGCCAAACTAAACACTCCAGCTATTTCACAATGCATCTGTCCCTTTGCTTCAACTTGATAAACACACAGTCCAACTGCCAAATCTGTGCTACAGCCAGGATGTCAGTTTCAAGAGAACCATGCACCAATGACACTGTGACTGTCGTAGTAGTTTTTGCTATGCATCAGTGCTTGACAGAAGATGACAAACCGGTCAAGTTAAGTTTTGACAAGCCTCTCTCCTGTGACCAGTGAATTCTTTCTCCGACGGTTAGTGTTCAAAAAGCTTGAGTGCTTGTGTCAAGTGTCAAATGCAGTGTCATTGTGTGCTGATGTTATCCTGCCTGGCTGAGAGCACACATGACCTCACTGTTGACTCCCTGTCCTTTCTGTTCTGCCTCAGGCAAGGAGTGAGGTCATCACTGTCACACCTTGGTCATTGTGGAGAGTCGCTACAGAGGATTAATAGAACGAGAACTAGAAATATAACTATTAGAGAACTCGTCTGAGTTAGAATGAAAGACGGTTGCAGGAATGAATGGACAAACTTCTTTCCCTCTCTCCTATCTTTCTTTCGACTGCTTTGTGTTTATCTCAGGAGTACCGAGGAATGCGATGGCCCTAAATCATGTCACAGACCATTTCATTTCTACAACATTAGGGAGACACCATATTTCAGCATCTCTGAATGTTTTTATGTTTCCTGCACACATGTGCCAGTTCTCTTCAGATCACAAAGTCCTTCATATTTAGCAATGATGAGAGAAAGCCTGGATGTGTAATGACTTTGGCAAGGACTCTTGCCAAGTCATCACGCAGCACAGTGTGTGTGTGTGTGTGTGTGTGTGCACGTGTGTGCGTACGTGTGTGTGTGTGTGTGTGTGTGTGTGTGTGTGTTTGTGTGTGTGTGTGAGTGAATGTCTAACCCTACCCATGGCAGCAGTGTGGTCCCGGTGGCTGTGCCCCCCCCCCCCCCCCCCCCCACACACACACACACTACCTCAGGGCCAGGAACAAGGGAAAGCCACTTTCACAACTCTATGCCATGTGTACCTGAGATTTACCCCCAGCACACTGTCTGTCAGCAAGGTCACACAAATGTTTGGAGATTGAGAACCGACAAACAAACAAACAGGGATGATTACACATCCATCAGCATGTTACCACACCTAAGACAGCACACAGATTACAAAGAGCTGTAAATGATAGTAGGAGAGCAGTCACAAAGTGCAGGGCTGCAGTGGCCTGGTCTACAAGGTTTCTCATTTACCTCTGTAGCCTGTCATGCCCCAATTAACCCGCCCTCAAGTGACTCACAGAGGACAAGACCTCCAGGAATCATTAACAGTCTCTGTGATTCACTGAAAGAGTCAGGTTACATAAACCTGAAAGCATGTAATATGACATGTATGTAGACATCAGGCATCATGTTTACAGATACAGCACTCATTACTTGTCCCTAGTTTACCTGGTTTAACATTACGTTATTTTTCATGTTTCTTCTTGTGAAAACAACTGTCAACTGGATGAACAATTAGGAAACTAGCCTAATTTTGCAGCGCATAATGAACAATACTATACAGTGTATGGAAACATCCTGTATATATTCCTGGTGTTATTTGTATCCTTCCTGTTCATGCCATTTGACGTCAGATAACACAATAGCTCTTTCATATTTAATGTTGGTACTTTTTTCAGAAGGGGAAAGTTCTTTTTTGTCTTTAAATGTCAAATTGATAAGAAATGATGAAGTAAATCTGATTGGGGATGTTTTTTGGACATATAAGAGTGTGTGCTGTACTTGTATGGTTGGTGTGCTATCGGGCCTAGATGGAGGACTTGACTCCATTGACTTGTTTCAACACTTAATATAATTAAAACTGTCATCAAACAGACATTACTACTAGCAAAGAATGTGTGTATGATGATGGGGATATTTCAGAACCCTTATTGTTGAATCCTGTGTTGACATGTCTCGAGAGCCCTGGGCCTGTATGTGTTTTCCTCCATCTCTGTGACTGTTGAATGGACTGCCTGTGGATTTATGGCCTAGTTCAGGATACATCTAACTTCCTGAGAGTGGGGGTCCACCCCACCACATCTAGAACTAGATCACAAATCAAGCACTCTCTCTGCTGTAATCAGGATGAAAGATATCTGAAGGGAGAGAAAGCAGCAGGGGATGAAGCACAACAGAAGAACAGTATAACATAGTCCCACCTAAATAACCTTACTGAGAAACTAGTAAAGTACTGTATACATTGAATTTCTACTCAAATGTGGTTCAATCAAAGTAGACACATACTGTACACATAACCCTTCATTCAGTTCTTGCTCTTGGTCAGACTTTTCTGTGACTTGGAGCTGGATCAAACCAGCCCACCTACTTCCCATCTAGTGTGAGCTGTTCAATCTGTGTTTGTAGCGTAGTTACAAACAAAAGGGCCAGTTTCCTAAGTCATTGAGAGCAGTGGACAGACTGCTCTCTGCATGACATAGTCTGGAGCTCCGCCGGCTGTTTGTTAATCATAAACTTTCGACGGTGCAGGCCAGTTCCTGGAATCAGATGTCGTTCCCAATAGTCCCGGTTTTAGTGGGGAGCGGGAATGTGGGGGAGTTTCCTGTTAAAAAGGCCCCTTCGGTAAGGCCTGAGACAGCCCCTGCCCTGGAGACAGAGCATGCCGAAACACACACGCAAGCGTGCGCGCGCGCACACACACACACACACACACACACACACACACACACACACACATACACACACACACGCACACACACACACACACACACACACACACACAAACACACGCACACACACACACACACACACACACACACACACAAACACACAGAGACACGCACGCACGCACACACAGACACACACACACACACACACACACACACACACACACCCTCTCGCCCTTGTCCTAACCTCGATCAGAGCTGGTCCAGAGCGTGGGGAGCTGTGTTCTGATCAGGGCCCAGTCCCGTCTCTCCTGCTTGAGGCAAGATGGTTTCCACATGTGGGGAGGAGACACGGCTGGCTGAGCAGCCCTCGTCCAGGGATTCGTCGGCAGGAGAAGTCACAAGCCAAAGGTGACATTTAATAATTGCAAGTTAATGCTTTTGATGGAATAGGTGAAGCCACGCCCACTCTCTCCCTGGACTGGTACCAGTTTAACAAACGGGCCGGAGTCACAGGAGATTTGTTTCCAATTAGTATTGCCATGAGTCAGTGTTGGGAGGCCTGCCAGAGTAGACAGTACACTGTTCAAATGTTTCTCTTTGGGATGATGCAGTCCAATCCAAACTACACTGTAGGAACTCTGTTTCCATTTCTCTCACATGTTCAGTACAAAAATACATGTACTAGAGAAGCACGCTTTCTTTTGCTGTTGCATACTTTCTCACATTTATACAACTCCACAAGTCTTCACAAGTAGCTGAATACGATCTGACAACAAGCAATGACACGAATGAGTCAAAATGTTGACTCCATTGGTCATAACTGAGACATGAAGAGTCACCTAAAATATAGAGGTCTCTCTCTCTCTCTCTTTCTCTCTCTCTCAGTATGTCTCTGTTTCCCTCTCTATCACAGACACACACACACACACATACAGACACACACACACAAACACACACACACACACACCACTACTACTAGTACACCAGCTCCTCTGTGGCCAGAGTTTAATTGCAGACATATAACACGCTCTGGAGCCTCTCCAGGATCCGAGAATCAACCAATAAACAAGCAGGCCGCATCAGAGCCAAGTGGCCAGCACTAATCAGAGAGGGGGGAGAGCTAAGGCTGTCATTTACTGCCTTTCCCAGGATGCAACCTAATCCCGCAGAGCGCGAGAAACCGAAACACAGGAAAGCGTTTTAATTCTCCTCCAGACCCTCCAGTCTGAAGATGATTTTAATGAATACCATATCATTTTTGAGTCATACAGACATCATCAGAGTCGTATTGAATTATAGGGTCCTTTATTAGATTAGTTGTTTTCTTTACCCCATGCTTTCAGTATGACAGAGAGACATTTCAGGCTTTGGACGATGAACTCAAATAATGTCAAAACTAAGACCACATGTTCAAGGTTAAAGGTTGCTTCACTTTTTTTTTAAGATAATGACCCATATTATTCCTCATTGTTGTCTGTGGGCTTCTGTAAGAAACCATAATATGACCAAGACCGAGACCTGGTCTTGCAGGGTGACCTTTGTCTGTTCCAACCAAGGCAAGAGAGAGAAGAAGGTTGAAAAGGACAATACATGTGTTTGATAGCTGTTGGGCTGCATGTGGGCATCTTGGCTTTGCGAGGAGGAGCGGATATTTACAGGCCGTAGGTATCAATCAGATTGAGTAGCTTGTACTGTCCTTTTGGTCAGTACTGTATATCTCAACTTGTTCTCCAAACGGTCTTGTTCTTTCTTTCAACCACACAGTAAACATGTGCAGCCTGGGCCCACCACTGGGAATGTAGGATGTTATGAGTGGAGCTGTGGTCGGACGTGGGGGATCGAGGTATAGAGTCTGTGATCGTGATTCGGCTTGACATGGTTGGTTTTCATCAGTGTGACAGAACAAAGATGGAGGGAGAAAGAGAGGGAGAGGGAGAGGGAGAGGGAGAGGGAGAGGGAGAAGGAGAGGGAGAGGGAGAGGGAGAGGGAGAAGTCGTGGTGAGGAGACGTAGACCTGGGGGGCTGAGTGGATCACCATGGCGCTGGTTGGAACCTCTCATTTCCAGTGGGGAACATAGGAGGATTCTCTTACAGGCATAAGTGCTCCCTCTGACAGTGTCTCTCTCTCATGTGGCTTTGTGTCATAGAAATGCCTGGTGAGACGCTGCAGGCCACAGGCTTTGGTTGCATGGCTTTGTTGTTCTGATGGGAGAGCAAGGAAGAGTGGGGGGCTCACGGGGTGAGTGGGATTTGGGGGGCTCTTCGGAGGTTTTGTGGGGAGTCAGAGGATGGGGGCTCTGTGGACAGCTCTCCTCCAGGAGATAGCCAAGGCCTGGTTTCAATAAGATGCATGGTGAAGCAGCCTCGGTTCCCACAATGCTTCCTCCACCACAGACCCCAGGCCCAGTCAAGACTTGTCATTAAGTCAATCTGAGGAGGGGTACTTGCACCCACGCACGCTTGCATGCCCGCACGCGCACACACACACACACACACACACACACACACACACACACACACACACACACACACACACACACATTTATTTTACATTTATGGCATTTAGCAGATGCCTTCATCCAAAGCGACTTACAACAAATACATTTGTTTTAGTAAGTGAATCATCTATCCATCAGTCATCATAAGATAAAGTAATCAATGCTCAGACCAGGGGCCATAGGCAGTCACAATGCTAGAAGAAGGAAAAATTACTTTTTTTAAAAATGTATTATTATTATTTTTTAAATGTATTAGCAGGAGAGAAACTTGTACAGGGGGGTAGTGGGGGTGAAGAGGTCGTTAGGAGGGACTGTTAAGATGTAGCCTGAAGAGATGGGTCTTCAATCTACGGCGGCAATCTACATACACACTCACTATCTCACAAACCTTGTCTAGCATAGATACGAGCAAACAATCATTGGCACACTCTACTGCACTATTGATATTCAATGCACTCAGTTAAACTTTAGTCATTTCATAAGTCTTTTATAGCTCATCTTACGTAATACACACTCCTTGTAGTACCAGGGCAAAGTACATTACGTGAGTAAATGAGTCCCCATACTACAGGCTAAATGTGGATCTCCTGTAGTCTTCCAAGTTTAGTTTCAATCAAGGTTAAATACGATTTCAGTGCAAAATAAAGGAGTGGAACTGATGGTAATAGATTTACAGTGAAGACCTTTAATCATGGCCCTTCGTCCATTGCCTTTCAGCCACTGGGATCCCCAACAATGGGTAGAAAGACAAAACGGCACTGTGTGTGTGCCTGACATTACGCAGATGGACGCTCAGCGATGATATAATCATAGCCCAATCCGTGCAGTGTCAGTGAAGTCACGTAGAATGGCCCTGTGACTGACATCTCCATACCTCCTGGGCCTCTAATGAGCATAGCAGAACAGGTCAAACCTCTGAAGCGCTCTGCCCTCCTCCACACATGTTTCAGCTCAGCGCCCCTGTCCAAAGTTCCCATACTGTAGAGATGACAGATCTCACCGCTTCTACTCCTCTGATTACACCGACAGGAGATTGGACTCAGACATATAGATTTTGTGCAGGGTGATTCAGAGAATTCATGGAATGCCCCAAACAACGTAATTGAGGTGTTTCCAAACAGGCCAAAGCAAATATCGTATAGAGTATATCAGTCAGCGCTGAGATACAGTGAAGTTAAAGTACCTGGTATCAACTCTACTTAAGTTATCAACAGGAGCTAATGACAGTACTGTTAGTCAACTTAGCATAATCAGTTTACCTTTGAGTGGGTTGTCTTGGTGGGTTAGCCCATTGCCCTGGTGTTAATGAATTCTTGTCAGTCTTCAAAATGGAGTCTGACCCCTCCCCCCCCCCCACTCCCAACACACACACACACACACACACACACACACACACACACACACACACACACACACACACACTCCTCCATGTTATGTAAGCCACATGCTTGTGAGGAGGGGGGATGAGGCATGAACTCTCAGGGGTTATCCAACCATGGCCCCACTGAGACAGACAGACCGTCATCCATGACAGGGACAAAGACAAACCCCGGAGAGCTTATGCAACATCTGTGGTGAGATACTCCCTTCTACTCCCTCGATCCTGGAGCTTTTAGATAGCCGCCAAACCCCATTAGTTTACTTTCACCACTTCATCATGTGGTGATGGGCCTCAGCTCTGCTTGCTTTGGCAATGCGTATGTTTGTGAGTTTGTGTTTTGAGCTTGTGTTTCGTTTTTTTTGTTGTGGTCGGTTGCATTAGGAGTAGTGGACTTGCAGGATTCTTCTTTTCAATAATGTCGTTTTTTTCAACCACACCCTTAGCAGACACACACAGAGAAAACAGAAACAGACACACAGACGCATGCGCACACAGACGCATGCGCACATGCATGCGCGCGCACACACACACACGCAAAGACACATGCACACAAACTCACACACCCATATACACACACACAAACACACATGCACACACACTCACACACACACGCAAAGACACATGCACACACACACACACACACACACACACACACACACACACACACACACACACGCACAGACACACACGCAAAGACACATGCACACATACTCACACACGCATATACACACACACACACACACACACACACACACACACACACACACACACACACACACACACACACACACACACACACACACACACAGTTAATGACTCCAGGGTTGGAAAGAGTATTATTGTTTCCCTTCTGGCTGCGAGCCATCATTTCACACAGGTACAAGTCAAATAAATCATGGAGGCCGTCCAGCCTCCAATTTTCTTTTCTTCATTCTTTTCCTTCCATTTCACTGAGTCTGCAGCAATGAATACAAAGAGATGGGGTAGAGGGAGGGTGGGAGGGGAGGGGGGGGGGGGTTTGCACATGTGAATACAGAGAATAGAGAAAGAGTTAAGGCTGAGGAGAAGAAAAGAGAGGGATGCACCAAGGAGGAGAGGTTTTGTGGCGATGAAAGAATGGTGGGAAGGGGAGGAGAACACTGCGGGGTATAGGGGGGGCGTAGTTGCGGTGAAGGCAGGCCATCTCCTGCTTTTAGAACACGGTGGCTGCTTGACATGTGAGTCCTGTGGTCGAGACGAGGTCTCCTCTCTGACGTCCTTCCCCACACATCTCCATTGTGTCTCTTAACAGGGAAGTGTTCATGTTCACAGCCCCTGGTGCACTTATGCCCTGTTACACACGGCATGGACTCAAATGGACGAGACTCCATGTCTAGCAGAAGGTATCTCTAGTTCAAACACGCTGTCTGGCACCACCTCATTGGTCATCTGAGGAGCTGTCATGGGAAAGACTGCAGTGAAATCTGATCAGGTGAAAAGATATACAGTAAACCTAGGAATACCATATCCCTTCTGTACAGTATAAAGATGATGGGAATACACTTCAACTATACAAATATAGTTCAGAAAAACAACAACAACAACAACAACAACAACAACAACAACAACAACAACCACCACCACCACCACAATGTGCTAGAGGGTCAACAGCATAAAGCCTCCCCTCCCTCCATCTCGCTCCCATGAGGTCAGGAGTAGTCTGCAAAGTCAAAGGTCAGTCTTGTGATGGTGTGGAGGTCTGCTCAGCTCAGGCAATGCCCTGGGGTCAACCCTGCTGGGCTTGGGTCAGTGTGGCTTTCAAGCCACCCACTCTTATCCAGAGCTTAAGGCTAAAACCAACATGTCGCAAAACAGAAAAAAAAACAATCAGCTCTTAAGTGATCACCCTCAGCTCATGACTAATCAATGGTGCGGCCCTGAGTGTTCAACCTCCGTGACCAGGTTCAGGCCCCGCCCTGCAGAGTGACCGCCGTGTTGAGCAACATTGGCTGAACTCCCTGAACTGGTGGTCAGAGTGGAGTTCTTCTGTGGTCATCACACTCTCAGGGCAGTCAGGGTAGCAGGCCCATTCTCTCTCCCCTTCTGGCCAGGGGGAGGCGGGGGGGGGGCGGGTTATAGCCCAGGGAGAGGCTGGGAGGTCTGGTCTCCTTGCGGTCAGTGGCTGGACCTCGCTGTGTCTTGGCAGCAGTCATGTCTTTAGAAAAGCCAACGTGTTTGTTTTAGGATATCAGTCCCCCTCATTTACAGGAACCAAGCCTGTGGTCTGATTGCATTCCCAACCCCCTAAACTGATGTGTCGTAGGAGCTATTTTCATGCGTACAACAGAGAAATTGGAACTATGCAAGACGATACAATTACCCATCTACTATCTGAATATCTATTTTAGGGTAGAGAGATATCAGATGGGCCACATGGATAGATGGATATACTAAATGTGTAATACAGGAAAACCCAGAGTATGCTATGACGTATGAAAGTAAACAAGTATTGAAACCTACCATTTTCATTCCTGTTCTGTTTCAGGTTGTCCTAAAACAAGTTCCACAAAACCAAACAAAAAGTTGTTTCTCTTCCTAAGGTCGCAGAGTCCAATCTATTTTTGTTATGCTGGGGAAGCTCAACATATACAATCATGTAAAGATATTGTGGCGTATGGATACTGGAGCTGTAAGCACATTTGGGATGAAGTATGTAAATACCAGTTATTTTGGCCTGAAAAAGCCTTACTTTTCCATTCACCGACTGGGCTTGTGGGCTATTCTCTTCCCTACTTAGCATAGCACAGAGTTATTACATAACCACATGTAATTATTGCAATGGAACAACATGCTTCCCCATGAACGTTGGATACCGTCACCGTGAACTAGCGTGGCGGTAGTATAACAGATTTGCCTAAAATAGAGCTCAGGGACATTTCCAGTCCTTGTCTTTCTCCTCAGGACACAGAGTGCATGACAGTATGTGCCATCCCTGGTCCCAGCTGTCCCGTATGCCTCAGGCAGGTAACTCTAACTCAACCCCCTCATTGAAAACCTGGTCACCTAAGACTGCAGATCACCTGTGTGTTTGTATATGCAGGGAGAGAGGGGAGAGTGTTAGCGAGGACGACGCTTCATGTTTTTAGTTAGACTCACAATGGCCTCCCTGGCCATGTCATGACGTGCTTCCTTCCCCACTCATTCAAGGACCTGCTAATAGGCAGTGATATGGAGATTTGGATCACACAGAGAAGGCCTTGTGCTGGTATTACCGCCGTAATGATGGGAGCACTGGTGTAACTGGGAAGTAGCCAGAGAGGGAGAGGGAGAGGGAGAGAGGGAGGGAGAGAGGGAGGGAGGGAGAGATGGGAGAGAGAGAGAGAGAGAGAGAGAGAGAGAGAGAGAAAACAAGGGGGGGGGACCTCCTCCCCCTAGCACTGAGGTTCTTTAATTGCTGTGAATTATGTGGCTTCTGTTTCTGGGTGAGTGAAAAGCACTGAGAGAGATAAGAATAAGAGTAGTTATAAAGTGCTACCATGTTTATTGGAATTTCTGTTTGCCTTCCAACCTTGTGGTCTCAGATACACAACATGTCAGATTGGCCACATAAGCAGACACAGTGAGGAGGACACTAATGTATATTGCATGGTAGCTAGGTCACCCTCCAGCAATCATTACCTTTCTTGTTTGAGTTGTCTACAGTATCTTTATCAATCTTTTTGCTGTTGACACAGGCACTATAATATCTTTACACTTATGTTCCTATCTTTCATGTTGGTTATCTCAGGATCATCATCCCTGAGCACTGAGCAGCCTTTTCCATTTTGGAGTTGGCAATAACCTGAACGACAGCACTATCTACTGGATAGTGTCTGCAATAGCAGTCTACCAAATTCTTCTCTTTGCATCAAATATTTTATTATCAGTACAGACAATCAATACAGAACAGCAAACACACGTAACACAATCATACACAGATACTGTATTAATAAGGTATGCATTTTTTTCATTCATTTGGAAAAGTAACCTCTGAATGGCAGCTTTTGTGGACTGTGTGTATGCCTACATGTGTCCTTTCCTATTACTCCAAACCCAACGAGAATGGGCCTCCTTAAAGTTTACCTGCATAAGAGAATATGATTATATTATTTAGTCAAAACAATACATACTGCATTAAAAAATAGCTACCTTCAACTGTGATATATCTTTTCACAAACACTTTTTGGGTTGTCTTGGCTGTCTTACCTGATGAACAGTGAGATGTGATGACTGTTATTCCAAACAGGTGAGACCTCTGCCTTGGTAAATACTCTTCTGTCAGATTGCTGTTATCTTTATTTAGTATGACAATCCCATCCCTGAGAGAGAAATCAGATTAGCACTAGTCCTTGATCTGAGGGAATCTGTATACACAATCAAATCAGAGACACAGTTACTGTTTGACATAAGGACAACTTACCTCTCCCAGTCTGTGCAGTATATGTTGTTGCCATGGAAAATTAGGCTGAACGGGTAGTCAAGACTACTATGGATCTCTCTTCTTCCAGTCCCATCGGCTGTAATGCACTCCAGTTTCTTGGTCCCTAATTGTCAAAACCGATACAGTACTAAATAAAAACCCACATTTTTTTTTGGACATGCAATAGCTGTCAATAGCTGATCATATTACATTTAGAAACTGGAAAGCATGGCTCTCACGTCCATACCTGCATCTGCCCAGCACAGATGTTTAGTTGTGGGGTCAAGGGTCAATGCGTTGGGCAGTGCAATACCCTCCTTCACCAGAACCTTCCTGCCTTTACCCTCCACAGTGGAGATCTCGATCTTAGGGGCATCACGGTCCCAGTCAGTCCAGTACAGGAGACTGGACACAAGGACAAGAATACACACCTAAATAGTATTGTCCTCCATCCACACCATCCCAATGCAAAAGCCTTTGGTAACCATTTAGTGTACCTACTGTACAGAATAACAGAATACCAGAATTAATTATATGTTTTACGTATTTCATATATTTAACATCAATATAGGTTGTGCTTTTAGAGGGTTAAAATGAGTTTGATGAATGTTTTTTTGAGTGTTTTTGAGTGTTTTTTTGCTATGTGCTACATACCCATGGATGGGGTCCACAACGATGGCTCTGGGGTTGACCAGGTGAGAGTCAAACAGAACCTTTCTGCCACCACCATCCAGGCTGGACACCTCGATCCTGTCTGCCCCGCTGTCCACCCAGAACAGCCTTCTTGACTTCACCTCTACTGCCATGCCCTCTGGACTACTCAGACCTGAACACAAGACACAGTATATTATGTTATATATATATATATTATGTTAATGCGTGCGTGTGTTCGTATGTGTGAGCGTGCGTGTGTGCATGTATGTGTACGGTATGTATGACTCGTGCTCTGTGTATCACCTGTGTTGATGACAGTCTCAGGCTCAGCTCCGGCCACCAGTTTGACTCTGTCAATGGTTTGTTTGGCCAGGTCTGTCCAGTAGAGCCTATTCTCCTGACAGTCATAGTCAATCCCAACCACTATGGAGTCCTGTGTTGGATGGGCAGTGGGCACATTAACGTGTTATTATCCTGCTGTGTCCCTTGACATTGTATGTTATGACACTGACATTGTTTTGGGCCCCTCTATCAAAAGAAAACCCTATTATTGTACTTGCATATCTACAGGGACAGCGTGAAACCTCTTATCCATACCTTCAGGGTCAGGAACACTGACGCTTTCTCCTTGACAACTTGAGGTCCGTTGAGAGGAAAGGATCCAATCTGCTGGCCCTGAGAATACAGAATGGCTGGAGCAGGGGGTGGAGAGGCAACGGCAGAACTGACCAATGGCTGAGGAGTGTTTGAGATCACAGTTGGAAGGCCTGCCAATGGGAGGAGCCGGAGGAATGGTGAATAAATGTGAGATACGGAACGTTTTCACGTGCTGCACCGCACGACACACTATGGAGAAGTGAGCCGCACAGCACATCATAATTGTCACCTTTGTCTGTTATGTGCTTTTGCGAACAAACCTTTTAACAATGATCCAGTCAAACTGTATTGGAACACTGAAACAATGCACTACAGGCCTAATCTATAGGCCTCGGTGCAGTAAATCATTCTAAAATACCCTATCCTAAGTCTCCAGTTCCCCACACAGACAGACTCACAGGCAGGTTTGACGACGTGGTTTGAGCGGGTCCCGACCACCTCTCTCCCGTCCCTGTCCACACACCAGCAGAAGGTGCTGTCGCCGTAGCACTGCGCGGGCAGAAAGTGTCCCTGGGCGTCACACTGGGGCATGTAGTCCTGGGGGGAGGGCTGCCCTCCGTACTGCTCCTCCAGACTCAGCCTCCAGCGCTCACACAGAGACTCCACACTCACCCGAGGAGAGGCTGCAGGGAGGGGCAGCTGCTTTGTGTGGAAGCCTGAGTCACATTTTCATGACATAAAATGATGTGATGTGATGACATATTCTATTTCTCAATGTGCCAACATGGCTGATAGGGAGGCAATAAAGAGGTGTTATGCTGTTATGAACCATAAACCTGTGTATACTTTCATTCGGTTCAAATCACAGAAATACTGTAGTGTAGATAATCTTCAGTATTTACAAATCTGAGACGTTTGATTTATCTTGCAATTGAATGAGGTATCTTAAGTGTTGGTGAGGGGATCCACCAAAACTGTGCCTTTGGAGCGGCTGATTATAGTGATGCTCTTACACACTACATAATTAACCCAAATATAGACCTGTGGCTCAGCTCCTGCTTTTCTAGACTGAGAGGAGCATTTCAGAGAGAAAACGAGAGAAGACACTACTTTCACTGGTAATAATACAGCCACGGAAGTGTATTATCAATGTATTATCACTGATTATTACTGTGGTTCAAAAACAAGGTTGAGACATTGCACTGTAGAAAATGATTCAACTACGATATCTATCAATCATCACAACGGCAAGCGTACCAGGAGCTGGAACGTCAGCTGTCCGACCTGGCTGGTCACAGTTGACCGGAGGTGTACCAGGGGATGTCCTGGTGCCTGTTCTCTCCTGCCCTCTGCTGTCCACACACCAGCAGTGCCCGGTGGTACTGTGGCACTGGAGGGGGAGGTACTGACCCTCCTCGTCACACTGGGGCACAAAGGTGCCCGCCACGGGCATCCCTCCCCAGGAGCCCAGACCCTCCTGCAGGCTGTCTCTGTGCTGCTCACAGAGGGTCAGCGGGAGCTTAGGGGCCACTGCCAGGCACAGGGGGGGGCAGATCAGGTCAGCAGGGCACACCATGTTCACTCATTGTAATATAACATTTATAGAATATTGAACACTTACATGATAGTTTTCAAGTGATGCAGTATTTTGTTAAGATGACTCTCAACAAATGTTGTGTTTTGTAACAATTGACAAGCATTGTTAATGAACCATTCAACAGTCATTTGTCAAAGATCAAACATGTTATCCATACCTGATTGGTCACAGAGAAATCCATCCCCGTAGTAACCCGGCCAACACTGGCAGCGGAAGGATCCCTCAGAGTTTGAGCAAGAGGCTAAAGGATGGCACCGTCTAAGGTAGCACTCATCAATATCTGGGACAAGGACAGACATAAGAATATGTATTGACAAATATGATTGTTCGTGTGGGACGTGTCAGTGTTCCAACCTCCCCTGACGTACTTATGTTCATGTGTTCAGATGAGTACATGCATATCATCTGTATCCTCACCAACACAGGTGTGCCAGTCAAGGTCCAACTCAAAGCCAGCGTCACATTGACAGTGGTGGCTGCCAGGCACGTTGACACACTGGGAGTGAGGACCACAGCTGTCCAGCAACTCTGAGCACTCATCCACATCTGACCAGGAGAGACAGCAAGCAAAAACCATGGGAACACATGCTGAACATTAGCGGATGTAATGATTATTATTAGATAACCAATACAGCACATGCTTGTGTACATACAGTTTTTGTGAAATAAAACAATGTTCCACAGATATCAATTTCAAAATATGGATCTATTTTCGATTAACTTTGATCAGGAACGATACGGTACCAAAACAGTTCTGTCCGTCTCCTCTGTATCCCAGGGCACACTGGCAGTGGTAGTCTGGCCCCACCCCAGGCACACACAGGGCCATAGGGTCACAGTGGTGGGCTCCAGCAGAGCATGGGTTCACCCAGTCAGGGTCTGGCAGCCCCACTGGGAACACAAGGCCACAGAGTCAAACAGCAGTGACACGTGAGCACTGCAATACGTTTGCTGTTCTGCCTGCTCAAATGACTTCTACTGAATAGTGTGCATGCAAACCCCAAATGGAAGAAAGACGCAGGCCTTGTTGTATGTGAAATGACTAGAACAACTCTATTTCCTAACTCTGACTGAGACTTTCGTTTGGAACGAAACGTCCTACCTCCAACGGGTCCCACAGTGTTGGTGATGGTGTATCTCAGAATGTGGCCCTCCTTGGCATACATGATCAGAACCCGGTCCACGTTCAGCTGCTGGAACTCTGGAATGGCCCTTGCACTGTGATGGCAGCCCTGAAACGTCACATTCTGACGCAGCAGGTAAGAGAACTTCTCCAATCCTCCATTTTCGGACATGACTGAGTAGTCTCGCAGCGATGATGAGGTCACCACTGGAAGAGAAGCAGAAACGTCACTCATTTACTCATTTGAATGTAAATCCATTTGAATTCATGCTCTTGTCGCTACCAAATTCATACCCCAACACTATTTTACATTGACGCCATGCCCGGTTACCTGTGAGAAACTAGTGAAGTGTTGGACACATTACATTACCACAGAACAGTAGCTACCATGAGTGGTTCACCTGAGTGGTTGAACTGGTATGTCTCCTTATAGGGTTCAAGCTGGACCGTGGCACCAGGAAGGAGGTAGGGCACCTCTCCATTGATAAACGTCTCAACCCAGAGACAATGGAACGAGTCCAGCCCCTGGGATTTGTGTGTAACCGTGAGATTCTGTTTACCAGGGTAGAATGTCATCTCCGTGTGGTGTGTGAACTCAGCACCTTAGAGACGCAAAAGAAGATCATACGGATATTTCTTTATGTAATAGGATTGAAATAGATAAACTACATGCTAATATTGTATGCATTGCCTTACCAGTGATACTGAAGCCATTCTTGTGGCCTTGGAGCTCCAGGGCGAAGAGCCAACTGAACAGGCCGATGATGGGGCTGACGCTCCTCAGGGCCCAGCCTGCCTGCTCTGGGACCGGGCTGATGGACACGTGAGCACGGCCATCACCCACCACAGCATACCCATGGAGATTCACCCTGTCCAGCCGAACTTCAGCCCCCCCAACAAACACCTGCCCACTCACTTTCCCATTCAGACGCTGGGGGACACCTGAGAGGCGGGACACAAAACACACACTGAAACGTAGCTCTAAGCACAGATCTAGGATCAATTTAATTGTATGGTCAATCGCAAAACTCTCACACACACACACACACACACACACACACACCTTGTATAATCTATCTCCTAATTTCCAGACTCACCCTGTGGTAGGCACTGTCTCCCGTTGCCGTAGTAACCAGAGCGGCAGTGGCAGCAGGGCCCGGAGGGGTGGTCTGTGCAGTAACTGTCCTGGGAGCAGAGTGGCAGGAGCTGGCCACATTTCTCCTTGGGGCTGGGTGATCCTCCGGAGTGTGACAGACCCTGGCTGGGGATCTGTAGGGGGGTGAGGGTTGATGTCTCTGGGTTGACTTTCGGAAAGGGTTGGGTCGAGTGGGAGTTGCTGTCCATCTGTAGGCGGGTGAGGGTTGGTGCCTTGGGGTAGACCGTGGGTACATTTAGGACAGAGAGGGAGTTACTGTCAGACAGAATGGAGAAATCATCATTTTGATCTTCCACTCCTGGGCTCTCAATGCCAGACGGCTCCCTCTCATTCTGGCCTGAGGGTTTTGCCATGTGATATGAATCATTCACTGCAGCAGGAACGATGGTCTGGAGTGAAGACTGGCTGCCAATGTGAAAGAGCCACAGCCCTTCTACCCCTGTGTTCCCCTGCCTAAGGAAAGGGGAAACAAACTCATGTCAAAACATGAAAACAAGGTCATCACCCGTACTGTTAAACAAGATATTGTAGCGTTGACTTGAAAACGGTTCTTTCGTGGCTGACAGACTGACTGGTGAAGGTTCCTAATGCTCTGCTCTGGGAGAACGTAGTCGTGATCTTCTGAGGTGGAGATCCATCCCCTACTGAAGCCCACTCTGGCTGGCAGCTCTGTTCCTGTTCCTGTCTTAGGCCTCGTTCCAAAGAACTGCAGTCCCTCCTCAGGGTAGAAGAACAGAGCATAGGAGTCTGTGTCATCCGAGGCCAGCACAGCCTGGAAGGTGTTCACCTGAGGGATACGTAGAAGCTGTTATTAAAACACAGCCACGGCGCAGGCTGCAATAGTTTATCCAATGCAGAGATGAGTTGAACTGCACTGCTGAGCTACTGTAACACATGCTGTATGTCTGCAGCAGGGGAGGCTGGTGGAGGTCGAAATCTGAAAATGGGCTCATTGTAGAATGTGGAATGGAATGAGGGATACGTCCATGCATTACAATGAGCCCGTCCTTCGATTTCGACTTTCGATTTTCAGCCTCTCCTGGTCTGCTGTAAGCCATGCACGTCCACATGTGTAACCCTCTCTTGTGATACATGATCCTCATTGTATCTACAGTACATATTTGGAACCTATCTGATCTGAGATGGCGATATTTGATCGATCTCTCACCCTATCAGAGGACTCCGAAGAGTGGAGCACTTCCTGGTGACGACCCACACTCTGCCAGGTGGCGATGACTGTGTAGGTTGGCATGAAACTGGTGTTTGGGAAACCCCTCCGCACAGCCACAGACACCTGATTTAGTATGTCCATAGACGCCTCCATACGGTAGTACACAGCACCTCTCCCCCGGCTAGTGTCTATATCAGCCAAGAAGGGTGCAATGACGGAGAAGCCCAGAGGGAAAGGCCTGTCCACATATGCATCCTCTTTAGGAGGGGGCTGCATACAGAGTATCCCATTGGTGGATATCTAAAAAAAAAAGAGAGAGAGGGGAGACTCCTATATACACTGAGGCATAATAATCACAATCGACAAGTAATAATATTTCCAACAATTGTTGTCCACAGGCAGGCTGTAGGCCAACTAACAACACAGACAACTTATTGAAGAGCATAACTGCATTCTGTAAATTGTGTAAATGTACATATTCATTGTAGATAACAACCACTAGTATGACACTCACTGCGTAGCCTGTGTAAAATAGAAATTAGCTACTTACTTACATAAATCCCATTGTACTGCGTATCATAGAAAAATAAACACTTTTCAAGCCACAGGACTTCGGACACCTCATCGTCACCGTCGCGCAGAGTGGAATCACCGACCTGTATCCCATAAGGAAAAATATACCTTTGAAGAGCAGTAATGACATTGTAGTTAAAAAATAATATCGAGAATGTCTCCCATATCCTCATTGCGAAACCAAGTGAATAACAGTGAGCGATCCCCAGTGCGGCAATACAGTAGTCTACAAATAAGTTAAGACAAGGCGGTAATTTAAAGTCTAAAAGGTTCCAACCCACAGGCCAGTGTGACAACAAGAATGCTTGAGGAAGGTTTATCATCTGATAGTGCAGGTTGAGATGAAATAATGGACTCTGAATATGCCTCTAAAAAGATGTTTAGCTGTAAAAGGTAGATATTTTCATGTTTTCAAAGTATTCTAAGCATGCAAAAGTGACATTAATTTTGTAGTCAGATAGACCTACTAACAGTGAATAAAATGCCTATAGGACGTTCGCCACTTGGAGGCGCCTTTTCCATGTCCAACCGCGCGACTTGATGGCTTTCACTTTACAGTTCCATCACCTCTGGTCCTGTTATATGTAATTATTTGGTAAGTATAGGTTACAAACTGTTAACGTCTTGTAAATAATTCTGGCATTTGTTCAAATAAAACGCATCCCTAAGTAACGCCCAGTTAATCACAGGCCGAATTAGTTTTCATGTAATTAGGGGGCTAGAAAATAAAGAGTTACTTAATTATACCATAGCCTAATATGTTGAGGATAATTGACAAACACTTGTAATGTTTCTCATCATGTCTATTGAATTGAAACTGTCCTAAGTTACCTAATTCCACTCGTCGACGTTTGAGTAAATCCGTGACTCACTCGTGTATCGGTCAAAGTTAAGCTTAGGGCGAAGAGGAGAGTGACGGCATCACATCCGCTTCAGCGTGGTTGCTTACCAAAAACTTTTTTGTGCGTGTTTCAGCGTGGTTCTCATATCGAGACAGCATGGGAGATTCTTTGACGCGGACATTTCAAAATCCTGTGCTCTAGTGTGCATGAAAACTGGCCAAGTCCATGCGCATAGTCAGTTGTCAGTCCATATGCGCTTTTAGTGGTTATAAGCTTAGTTCTTATGGAATCTACGATTTGTGATCACAACTGCCATCGCAGTCTAACTGTGGAGGACGGGCAGCCCACTGCGTCCGCGGTTATGTTTTCTCTTGGAGTTCTGGGCAATCTGATCGCATTGGCCCTATTGGAGATGCGGCGCAGGAGGCAAAGTCCATCGCTGTTCCACATACTGGTGACGGCGCTTGTCATGACGGATTTACTGGGTACCATCTCTGTCAGTCCTCTTGTTCTAGCCTCTTATACCCACAACAAGACATTGGTGGGTATGAGCGACGGCGGAGCAGTGTGCGCATACTTTGGGTTCAGCATGACTTTTTTAAGCCTCGCCACTTTGGCCATTCTGTGCGCCATGGCTCTGGAGCGATACCTCTCCATCGGACGCCCGTACTTTTACGAGCGGCACCTGAGCAAGCGCTGTGGCTACATCACCATTCCAGTCATCTACCTGGTCTGCGTCTTATTCTGCGTGACTCCTTTCTTGGGCGTTGGCGAGTTCGTACAATATTGTCCAGGAACGTGGTGCTTCATTGACATGAGCCCTATGGATCACAAAGGCAAAGTGTACGCCGGTCTATACGCGTCCTTAACGCTCTTTATGACTTTGTGCACTGTGTTTTGTAACGTATCGGTCATTTGCCACTTGATTTCGATGCACCGGAGACACAAAGCGCACCGCGGGGGAGTCATGCGCCAGTCAAGGATGTACCGAAGATCCTTCTCTATGACGGAGGAAGTGGAGCATCTTCTGCTTTTGGGCTTCATAACGGTGGCTTTTGTCATTTTCTCGTTTCCTTTGGTGGTAAGAGTATTTGCATTTGTAAGAGTATTTGCATCAGCATGTTGGTCAACATGCTGATGTCTTGAGACATAGGCCACAACTTCCACTTACTACGTAACACCGATTTATACCAAAAAAGGTCTAAAATTAGTTGTTTTTTTATATCAATAGAAAGCTCTTGATAAAATCCATCAAGTGGTAAAAGGAGCTGACTGAGATCATTAACTGCATTGAATAGAGTGTATAAACAAAGACTCATCATAATACGATCTTTACAGAATCAAAGTTTTGTTTTTGCTCTCCTGTAAAATTCAGAAAATGTCACTTAAACTCTAAAAGCAAGGCTATTGACAAAGATGGCCTTTGAATACAATGGATGGAAAATGTGTTATAATCCATTTTCATATTCTGTGTTCCTACACCTTTTAAACTATAACCACAACTCCAATATTTACTGATCAAATGGATCAAAACAAATGATAAAAACGTTTTGTTGACGCCTTTGACTTTGTGTCTCCCTGTAGCTTCGTGTATATGTCAACTTCACAGGCAGGACAAAAGAATACCCTGCTGCTGATCTTTTTGCCCTTCGCCTGTTGTCCTTCAACTCCATCATCGACCCCTGGGTCTTCATCATCCTCAGCCCCTCAGTGCTGCGTTTTTTGTGGAGGAAGCTCTGTAGGCCCCAGAAGCCTACATTGCCACAAGAGAAGGCTATCCCCATTCAACCAAAGCTTGTCCAGCCAAGCCCACCCATGGAGCAAAGAACCACAGAGTGGACCGGAAATAGAGACAGTCTTGGGTGCCATGACCCTCTGCAACAGGTTTATGGGGTCCATTGACCTCAGTAGGAGCCAGATGACACAGGAAGTCATTTGTCAGATATCCAGACATCAGACTCCTGTGGCACTGTTAACAACTTCTACGGACTAGATGGATTTTGGAACAGACTTGCATTTTGAAAATGCATTCATTAGCAGTGTGACTATTTATTTATTCCGTTGATTTATTTTTTTACATTAATGGCTTGATGATTAGGTCTTTTGGTTGGACTGTCATCTGTTTTTACCACATTATAGATGAATGGATTTACTTTTCTATTACCTAATCTCAACAGGATTTGAGATTGGATCACATATAACGTGGATGAATTGTTTTTTATTTTTGATGTATTTGAATGTTGAATGTTTACATTAAATCTGCATTCAAATCTAATCCACTATCTGTTGTAACAGCCCCATAACGCAAACACAGCTGACATCAGCAGTCTGGAAAAGGTCACGAACGATCTGTGATGTCAGCCATAGGCCGGCATGTGACTGTACATGTACATGGTAGAAGTTAGTTAAAAAGACATTGAAAGACTCTCTGTTGTGGTCCTCTGTGGCTCAGTTGGTAGTTCATGGCATTAACAATGCCAAGGTTGTGGGTTTGATTCCCACTGGGACCATATATACTGAAAAATGTATGCACTCACTGCAATGTAAGTAGCTTTAGATAAAAGCGTCAGCTAAATGGCATATACATATATTATACATGTGCCATACATTCAAACCCATACCAGACATGACTGTGAGGACAGACAGGTCACCTACTGCATACAGTACTGTAAAGCAGGCAGGCCCTAATGACTATATCTGAGCCTGTTAAGAGACAGTCCAGTGTGACATTCAGCCCTGCTTGGCATTTTCAATGATTCCCAAATTGCCTGTAATGAGAGGATGCTAGGTTTCTTTTTTTTGACTTGAGATTTTTCCTGTTAATAGCCAAACAAAGGGTTTGAAATGTCCTATGACATACACCCTTAGAGTAGGATACAATGGTTTAACATGGTTTCAAGTGCTCTTGCCCTCATCAATGTACAGTATTGTGAACATCAAACCCACTGCTGACACAGTGTTTCCTGTATGTGTCATTCTTTCCTGATATAGTTAACAGTTGTCTTAGAAAGAACAAAAAGAAAGGCATAGGCCCATCAAAGGCTAAGTGCTTTCAGATCCCATCTGGCCTGTCTTGTTATTTATCTCTGATTTTAACATGTTTATAAGACCAGCAGGGATCCCCCAGGCAGCGATCTGGCTGATACTATTTTGGACTGAAATGGAACTGTTGTTTATTAGAGTATCATTGCTTTAGGGATGGAATAAGACAGATACAGTGTGTTTGAGTGGGTAGATCCAGTGGCAGATAATCCCCAACTCTAGTGTTATTTATATGTTTGATCTTATTTTCCATTTATGGAGAAAACCGTTCAGTCCATTGTCCTTACTTACTCAGCTCAGCTGGCATTGGGCACTAGAAGGTGGGTTGGATGTTTTCATTGTTTGCTGGGTATTCTTAGTCCAGCGTTATATGAATGTTTGGGAAGAAACACTTGCATCGTGATTGTATCAGTATGGCATTGATCTGAGATCTTGGCACAGGCCAGATTTTGAACAGGTCAGGAAACAGATGCTCTTTGTATGAGAGGCAATTGTTCAACTGTTTTTGGGTTGACGGCCAAGAAGAAATGTGTGCCCAGATTACATTTGGTATCCATAGACCATACAAATGAACATGTACAGGTATTCGATCCAGATTTAAAGGCAGAATGAAAATTCAAGCAATTAGACCAACAAGTCCCCAGATCACATACTGGACTCACTGCGTGTGTCAACATACTGTATGTACAACAGCAGCAAATCCAGATAAGACTTCATATAGTAGCCATCACACAACCAGATGGTGTTTTGTTGCACCTAACACAGATAAACATAGACTTGGACGATAATCCACACAGTACAAACAGACTTGGACCATAGAACACTTTTCTATTCAGAACAGAAAGATGTTAGGACACAAACAGCTCACAGAACGTTCTGCACCTCTTGAGGATAACAAGGGACAAACAACCACAGCAGGGAGAAAGTAAAGACATTGCAATACAGCGCAGAACATGACAGTACATACTAATGTATACCTCATGAACAAGCTCATAATGACCAGAAAATTATTCTTAGCTGTGGTCTTGGTCTTGAATTCATGGTTTACATTCTTTCATGCTCCCCTCCCTGGAAAAAGCTGAGATAACATAGCATTCTGTAAATACAGACACCAAAACTGTGCCAAGGCAGCATCCCTGGGGGATAATTAAAGTTGTACTTTCACAGGACAGAGAGTGTCACTATGAAGTCCTAACATTTCAGCTGGTACATTATGTCTAAATCTGTGTATTTATTTAAAACAATGCGGTTGAACACAGACACAACACATGCTGCACCATTGAAGTATAAAAGTAGGATCTTGATCCCTGGGCTTACACAAAGTATGTTGAGTTTGGGACTGTGCAGTAGTTGGTTGTCCTGATTACCATGGAATCCCTCTGTGAGGGTTTATTATTACTCCCCAACTGCCTTTGGAGGGTAGATGACTACCCAGTGTCCACTTTGACTCTTTAGACAATAACATTCCCATGAAGTGCTGCTTGATGCATTTTCCATTTAGACCTCACCAGTAGTGCGCTAATGCAACATGGCAGCTGACAGAGTGCTTGGCTTTGGTCATGTAATGAAGATGGTTGTGTGCTTTGGTGCTGTAGCTTTCAGAATGCATTTATTGGAACATTATCTCCTGATGTTCACATGATAAGGCAAAACAGGGCTGCGTTCTCTCTCAGTGAAGGGGTGTGCAGAGGTGGATGACTGGTTCCTATCCTGCCTGCATGTGTACCAGGACACTCTGGAAAAACTGGTTATCTCCCACTGTCCCTGCATTACTGTGGGAGCCTGGCTGCGCTGCAGAACCTGAGGGGGCTCCGGTGGCTGGACGTGTCCTCTCTACCCAGGATCCAGAACCCTGAGCTGGTGCACATCCTACTGGAGGAGATGCTGCCTCACTGCCCTGTTAAAGTCACTTTAACAGGGTACATCCAGGACCAGGGCCTGCCCGTCAGCCAGCTACACACCCAGGCACAGCCAGGACCAGGGCCTGCCCGTCAGCCAGCTACACACCCAGGCACAGCCAGGACCAGGGCCTGCCCGTCAGCCAGCTACACACCCAGGTACAGATCGAAGTCCATGAGGCTGAATGTCTGGTCCAAGGAAATAAGAGAGATTCTCACAGACAAATACAGGTGTAGACAAATATAAGACCTCTTTACCCCCACTACCCCCCCTGTACTAGCCCTACCCCATACCCTAGAGACCTCTTCACCCCCACTACCCCCCTGTACGAGTTCTCTCCTGTTAATAAATAAATAAATAAATAAATAAATTAAAAAAAAAAAAGCTTCTGGCATTATGACTGCCAATGGCCCCTGGTATGAGCATTGATTACTTTGTCTTATGATGACTGTTGGATAGATGATTCACTTACTTAAACAAATGTATTTGTTGTAAGTCGCTTTGGATAAAGGCGTCTGCTAAATGCCATAAATGTAAAATGTAAAAAAGCAGATCTCTTTGTGTAAACTATTGGGCTTTTTGGGTGGGTGTCCTTCTCATGTGCTTGAACATACAGTTTGTGTCTGTGACATTCCTCATACTCTCTAGCAGCCATTAATCACTGTTGGGCATATTTCAGTCCACAAATAGCCATTATGCATGCAATACCATACCATACCATGCCATACAACCTTAAAGGACACTGGAGAACTGGTATGACATAGGCCTACTGTAGGTCATATATTTGCCGGAATGTAAATAGTATTTTTTAAGGGTGCCATACCAAATGTGTTGAATGTAGAAATGGAACTAACTACAACTGAGATTTTTGATTCAGATTGAATGCTATTAAACTTCCAGTGTTACCTCATTCAGGCACCGTGGATTTGCATTACACCCATAACATAGACCAGCTCTTCTCTGACCATAATATATATATGCCATTTAGCTGACACCTTTATCCAAAGCAACTCACATTTGCAGTGAGTGCATACATCAGTATATATGGTCCCAGCGGGAATCAAACCCACAACCTTAGCTTTGAGGAGGACCACACACCCAACAACCCTCAACCTCAGGTAGAAAATCCCTTCCCTAAGGTGAGGAGAAACATGGAACATCAAACCAGTTACTACTGTAGAGGAGGGATGCAAATGAGACTACAGCTGCATCTTGTCTCCTTTGGGTGAAGTGGTTTATAAGCCTTTCCCAGGCTAAATGATGGGGAGGAGATAATTGATGAGAACAAGGCCTGGGGTGAATTGTGTACTGACTTCCCCTGCTACAATCCACTCAGTCAAGTGTTTACATGTGAGAATGATTCGAAACACTCTGCTGGCTCTGGCACGCATGTGGACTTTACAAGATCTTGCTATGGAAGTGATCCAAGTGTTTTTGACCTTCCACTAAGAACATCATCAGACTGATTCAAGTAGCTTCATCCTTGTCTCAGTCCCAGAAATAATCAAACACAAACCATTTATACGTATAATTGTATTGTTGTTTCGACTACTTAGTATTGTTTTTTTTAAAGAATTGTCAATCTCAATGGGGTCTCTCTTGTACTGTCTCTTAATTGTTTCCAAAAAAGAGAGAGGGCTGATCCTGGAAGCTAACAGAAGGCATACAGGACAGGCCACATTATGAGAACTCTCTACTCATGGGCACCGCCAAATATGGCCAGACAACACAACACAACTGTAAAATATTTTAACTATCTCACCACATCCATTGGGTATAAAAAGTCATCGAAGGCAAACCACAAGCTCATTTTTCTCTCCAGACATATTTTGTAAGAATGATTCACATGTGTTTTAAATCAAGGGGAAATATTTAGTGACCATTGTCTTGTTAGTATGTGTTCCCTTGTCAGATAGTGTTCCCCCTCTATAAATTGTGGTTTTAAGAGGTACAGTATCTAAGACAAAACGTAATTGATGATGGATTATGATGTCACCATTGCCTTCCAAGTGTTATCATGCATTTTAAAGAATATTCTAAAATGAATGATTTCATTCAGAACATTAATTGATGTTATCACAATCAATTAAGTCAATTTAACACCAATATTAATCAACTTTTTTTACTTGAATGATATACAGATGCAATCAATAGTATGTCATCTGCAAGCATCAGAAACGTTTTACAGATAAATAAATGAATACATTTTGAATACATTATTATATTCATACAGAGGATCTAAAGTGCATGGAAATATCACTGTTATAATATGTAATCAAATGTGATGAACAAGGGTATAACATGATTGACAATCATTAATGAAATACTAATTAATCATAATTCCAAAAGTTGAGTAATATAACATGTGCTGCATCATCATATTGATGATATCATAACTAGTAATCATGAAGCTGCTTTGGGATGCAACGTAAGCCATTTACCACAATATAGATTACTCTTAAAAACACACTTCCTGTCAACACATCCTGCATATTCCTTGTCTATTAACAGAGACTAACAGAATACATTGAATAGAAATAGGGAGGCACTGCTCCCAAGTGGCAAAGCATACAAATTGCATGAACAACCTGAGCCCAATCATAATATGCGTCTCAGTCAGGTGTGTCCACTGAAATTATGGATATAGCAGAAGATAAATTATTCAAATAATTTTATGATCAAACCAAATTGAATCTGACAGACAGGGGGTGACCAAAACAAAACAAAACACATCACCTTCTGACGTAACTACTGTTCCCATAATTCAGTGGAGCATCATGGCCGACACCAGAGAAAAGGGGCTGCAAGATTACAGGAAAAAATTACTTGAACATAAAGAAATTGATGGACGTCTGAAAGAGTGTAAGTATTGTTTAGCTTCGAAGTCGTCGACATGTTAGAAGAGCAGGCCAGAGGGCTGAATTTCAAGATCAAGTGGACAACACAGCCAGTTTTCTTGATCGTTGGCTAGCCAGCAAGCTAAGTCGCTTTGTCATGCAGTAGACACGGCTATAGAAATGAATGGTCTTGACAACCGGCTAACGTTAGCTGGATAGTCAAAACAGCTAACTATCCCTTCAGAACAGTTTGCTTGCTATTGATCAACCTCGTGAGTTATTTGGCTCCAATCATGTTTTTGCTATTAAGCTTTCCAATCAGCAGTGCCAGTTGATAGCATAGTTGATTTCTATTAATTACATGTTTCTTATTGTTTTAAAAAGCTAGCTTTGATACAGCAACAAACCCCAACTCATCCTGATGCTGATTTCATTCCTCCTATGTCTCTAGTGCGGGAACAGCTCAAAGAACAGACAAAGCAGTATGAAAAATCTGAAAATGACCTGAAGGCCCTGCAAAGTGTTGGTCAGGTAATATTGATTATATACAAGATGTCGGCCTAATGGCCAATGTACTGCAAACATTAATTTCCATGTAGCACTGACTGTACATATTTCCCTTCAGTCATTCGTGGCGAATTGCAATGATGTGGTGAATAGAAAAGTACTTATTAATTTGCATATAGGTATTAAGAAACAATTGCTGAAATGTTTATTGTGACTTTCTATTTCGTTTAGATTGTTGGTGAAGTACTCAAACAGCTGACAGAGGAAAAATGTAAGTTGTATTGTAATTGACTGGAACAACCTGTATGTGCATTTGTGTTATGCCATGCTCATTTTTCCTACCTCTCGTTAGTCATTGTCAAGGCAACCAATGGACCTCGCTATGTTGTCGGCTGTCGCAGACAGGTAAGTCCCGAGCCTTGATCTTGCCCTCAACAGTCTATACCTTCTGGGTCTCTATGTGAGTTATTTTTCCATGACTGACATTGAGCTCATGTATTTGTGATTCCCACCACAGTTGGACAAATCACAGCTCAAACCTGGCACCAGAGTGGCGCTGGACATGACCACCCTCACCATTATGAGGTAGGCAGCAGGCACTTATCAGACATAACTGTTTCTTCTGTTGACATCAGTGTGCTTCCTTCAGTTGTCAGTATGTACTGTCTTTCAGACATGTGTAAATGTTGTCCTGAAGCTGGTTATGTGTCCCTTACCCCTCAGGTACCTGCCCAGGGAGGTAGACCCTCTGGTATACAACATGTCCCATGAAGACCCAGGCAGTGTCTCATACTCAGAGATCGGGGGCTTGTCCGAACAGATTCGTGAGCTGAGAGAGGTACATTTAAAACATTTTTTTGTTTATACAGATAAGGTTATGTTACATGAAATCAGAGATTGAGAGACAGTTGTTATATGACATTCTCATGTTTTGCGTCAGGTGATTGAGCTGCCCCTGACCAATCCTGAACTCTTCCTGAGGGTGGGGATCATTCCCCCAAAGGGTTGTCTTCTCTATGGACCTCCAGGTGAGTCAGCAGCCAGATTGCAGTGTGCAGACTTTAGCCACAGAGCTCAATCTTCATGTGTGTGAGAGAACTTGACAGTTTATTTATTTATTTATCTCCCAATTTTTCATTTAGGCACAGGGAAGACCCTTCTTGCCAGAGCTGTGGCCAGTCAGCTAGACTGCAATTTCCTGAAGGTGAATTGCTCACTTCTTTAGTTTCACTGGTCTGTGGACTCTGAACCAGATGGCTGTCGGCGATGACACTGACACGGCTTCCTGTCTTGTTTGCCTTGCCCATTGCAGGTTGTGTCCAGCTCTATTGTGGATAAGTACATAGGAGAGAGTGCCAGGTTGATCAGAGAAATGTTCAACTATGCCAGGGACCATCAGCCGTGCATCATCTTCATGGACGAGATTGACGCCATCGGTGAGTATGCTGGGCCCTGACACTCCTCTCTGCGCGACCAGTGAAACCATCTCACATTCCTCAGCACTGCCTGCCTTTAATGGGACTTTTGAATGTGTTGTAAGTTTGCCTTATGCTTCGCTTTAAGGTGGCCGTCGTTTCTCTGAGGGAACATCTGCAGACAGAGAGATCCAGAGGACACTGATGGAGGTAACATCTTTGACTGTTCAGCATGTTAATCAAGGGTTTACTGGAAGGTGTTTAGGTTATTAGGATCCATGGCAGATAATCCTTTCCTGAGTTACCTGTTGACTAATCTGTCTCTCTGGTCACTCAGCTGCTGAACCAAATGGATGGCTTTGACACCCTGCACAGAGTAAAGATGATCATGGCCACCAACCGGCCAGACACCCTGGACCCTGCCCTACTGCGTCCTGGCAGGCTGGACCGCAAGATCCGTATGTTCTTTCTACTTCCTCATCATCATTCCCTGTTTCTAATCACATCCAAGCAGTAACAAACCGAATGTCTATGAACTGATGAACTTGATATCCTCTCTCCTGTTTCAACAGACATTGAGCTGCCCAATGAACAGGCTCGTCTGGACATCCTGAAGATCCACGCTGGTCCTATCACCAAACACGGAGAAATAGGTCAGTGTAGACTCATAATGGAGGCAGCTGCCAGATCCATGTGTGTGTGATATTGTGTTGTATATGTAGGTATTACATACTGCTCCTTGTAACGGGTGCTGTTGGCTCTGTCTTTTCAGATTATGAAGCAATCGTGAAGCTTTCGGACGGTTTCAATGGAGCTGATTTGAGAAACGTGTGCACTGAAGCAGGTAACTGACTGACTTTCGCATTATCCATATTTGTGATTTGCTAGTTCCCTCTGGGACCATAAATACAACAATGTATGCACTCACTGTACTGTATGTAAGTGGCTTTGGATAAAAGTGTCTAAATAGCACATACACTCACCGGCCACTTTATTAGGTACACCTTGCTAGTACCAGGCAGGACCCCCTTTTGCCTTCAGAACTGCCTTAATTCTAAGTGGCATAGATTCAACAAGATGCTGGAAACATTCCTCAGAGATTTTGGTCCATATTGACATGATAGCATTACGCAGTTGCTGCAGATTTGTCCATGATGCGAATCTCCCATTCCACCACATCCCAAAGGTGCTCTATTGGATTGAGATCTGGTGACTGTGGAGGCCATTGGAGTACAGTGAACTCATTGTCATGTTCAAGAAACCAGTTTGAGATGATTTGAGCTTTGTGACATGGCGCGTTATCCTGCTGGAAGTAGCCATCAGAAGATGGGTACACTGTTGTCATAAAGGGATGGACATGGTCAGCAACAATACTCAGGTAGACTGTGGCGTTTAAACGATGCCTAAATGCATTGAGTTGCTGCCATGTGATTGGCTAATTAGATATTTGCGTTTACGAGCAGTTAAACAGGTGTACCTAATAAAATGGCCAGTGAGTGTATATGCAAGAACACATTAACACATGTTCAGGTTGTCAAAAGTGTTGTGTGTCTGTCTACCAGGTATGTTTGCAATCCGTGCTGACCATGAGTACGTCACTCAAGAGGATTTCATGAAAGCAGTGCGCAAGGTGGCGGATTCAAAGAAGCTGGAATCCAAGCTTGACTACAAGCCTTTATAATACTTATATCTATATATCTATACTTCTGTGTAAATGAAAAGGATTTGAGGGAGGGTTTGCTGTTGCTGTGTTAGAGACCACCACCAGGAAAAGTCTTTTTTGCTATGTTGTTTTTGTATGATGCCGAAAACGTCTCTTCCTTTATTTGGGGGAAAAAATATATATCTTGGGTCTGTTCATAATAGAATACCATTTCTATACAATGTTGCCAAGAAGTGACCTCAAACTATTATAAATATGGGAATACATTAATTCATGTCCCTGTGCCTAGTTTTTTAGTCTGGAAACTGTCTGCCCCTAAGATTAGTATATCATTAAAAACAGTACATATTCTCGCCATTGGACTACCTGTACCTGTAAAGAAGTGCAAAGGAAATATGCCACATTAAAAGGTTGATCAATGAACACTGTTTGTGTTTTTTTATACAGTGCCCCTTGCGTCACGCACAGTAATGCTGCAATGTTTGTTTTCAGTCTTGTCAGGGCAATACTTTTTAAAATTGGAAATAAAAGAAGCAATGGCTCCCTTTCTCTCTAGAACAAATTAAAGACTGAATGCAGAACAAATACAGATTCTATAAAACAGGAGAAATAAAGTTCAACTTGATGGCCCCAACAGTCATTCCTGAAGCAAATATCTTACTATACAGTACAGACAATAAATATATTTTCTCTACATTAGACATTAAAACAAAAGGTTATATTTTCTCATACCTACATTGTTTCAAAGCTCAGCTCAATGAATAATTTCCTTCTCTCTATAAACTCATCAACATGATAAAATATGTGGTTGCTATGTTTACATACCCTTTAAAAAGTTGGAAATGTAAAATATATCCCTTCAATGATAAACATTTTGATTCCCTTGAAATAATACTGTCTGTATTGAGTAACATTCCTATCAAGTAAATAAATACTAATAACACTGACATTCTACGATCATTCTTCTTCCTCTTTTTCCTCCACCTCCTCCCTAGAGGGCTGCTGGGACAGAGCAAAGGACTCTAATACGAAAGCCCTGCATATGGGGCAGTGTTGAAACCGGGAGACACAGCCATCACACACACAGGCATGTCTACAGGGCAGCAGGACACGGTTGACAGCCGCGTTCTGACACACCACACAGTCTTTGCCTTTTCCCTCAGACCAATCCTCCTCCACTTCCTCCTCCATCCCTGGCTCCTGCTCTATCACATTGCTGGGTTCACTGTCCTGTGGTTCTGGTGCATCTGCGCTGGGGGCAGGGTCAATAACCCCAGACAGTCCCCCGCTCTCTGCTGACATAAACAGTGGCTGGGGAAAAACAGATAACAGAACAACATTATGTTTCCGGATGTTAGTCTTAGCAGAATGTGAAGTGTTTTGCTAGTGTGCAGAATGTGTACTGCCAGTATGAGACCATCTCTGTACAGTGAACACAATGGGGGAACACAATTACTTGGACTTGTTAAGTCAACGCATATAGTACTTGTGATATATCGCCATATAATGCTACCCAATAAAGACTGATTTGCGTATTCTCATTGTACAGTACCTTTAACTCATACATGTTCCCTTGTGCTGTGAGCAGATACTGAAACAGGATCCGTGGAGACAGGTTGTATTTGTCATCAGGAACATGAACCACAGTGACACTAGCCACCTGAAAGAGGAACAATGGAAGATAATGACCGTGGCACCATCCACGCCGAGTCTAACCATGCCATCTTACTTACCCTCACACTTTAGTTAGAGGGGTATTGATGACTAATCCATTACATGTACTAAGGTGCCTGGATTTCAGATTTAAAGGGATAACGCTGCAAATGTTGTCTGACTCACAATGTTATACGTGTCCCTGGCTTCAGCCTTGGCCAGTGTAAGGAGGGCCACTAGGGGGTAGCGTTCCCGTGGCAACAGCCCGAAATTGGTGATGCCGAGATCAGCTGGCATCTCAGTGAAACGCTCCTCTCTGTCCTCATCTCCAATTCTGAGGTTTCGGTTAAGGCGTGAAAACAATGGGTGAAACATAATGGTTGACCTATCCTCACGTCACGGTGCTACAGCTAAAAATGTCATGTTGCATACATTGATGAAACCTGTCAGAAACGTAATACCAGCAAGGGCCTTTCACATTGGAACATCACATCTACTAATACAACTACCTACAAAGACCCAGAAGAAGCTTATCCTATTCTTTAGTAAAAAAGATACTGAAAGCTCTGGCAGTGGTGGTACTGCAAATGCAGAGTCTCCTGGAACTGCTGGGGTGTGCTGAGCCTGGGGCCATGTTGGTGGGCTTGCAGCGCCCCCTGCAGGGCCTGAACACCACAGCCCCAAAAACAGCTGAGGACACAGGGCTCCAAGCAGCATGGTTGAAGAGACACACCACCTAAAATAATACAATGTTACCATGTTATAGGGTGATCTTCCTTAATTATAAAACATATGCAATGTTTGAAAGATCATCAGTCCCGAATTAAGATTTCCTGTAGCGCGGGAGTTGATGTGATTACAACACTGGTACATATTGTTCCTTGTTAACCATTTAGAAAACATAAGAAACTGCACTGTATGTCACAAAATAACTTGTGTCTGACAACAACACCTGGACCTGAGTGTGTTAAGTGCTCACCCATCACAGAGGCAGGCCTAGATCCTATGTCCAGAGCAAAGGGATTGGTCACCTGAACCATTCTCTTCTCTGGGACAGGTAAGACAGACTCTGTCTCATCAGAACTGCGTAAAATGACTGGGACATCAAAACCAAACCTTAGGGAGGTGAAGGGGAAAATAACAGTCAGTAGTCAGACAATTTTGTTATTCCACATACATTTTTTGATGATGACCAAAAGACTAAAGTGTTGTACTTTACAAATACTTGTTCATGTTATTCATTTCACAACACGGGCCCTAATGCTTATTGAGCTTCAAGTGTACTCGTTTTTCATACAGAATTATTTGAAGCAATGTTACTATTGTTTCAGTTTTCGGGGTCAAGCACTCAGATGGCACATAATAAGTTTGGATGGCACGTGGAAAATGTGTCAAATAATGTAACACAAATGACGCGCGGGCTGTCAAATTGCGCAACACCTCTGGCCGCCTTTAATATTGCAATAACAAGCGCAAACATAAGCTTTCCTGGCAGTAAAATGTCAAAATAACAATATAATATTTCTCACTGAGTGACAAATAGAGGCAATTTACACCCGGGTAAGCGAGTTATTTGGCCAACTGCCTTTGAAGGTATACAGTACATAAGCAGTTTATTCAATGGCAATGTTGTTGTCAATATAGCCAGCAATGAGGAACCTACCAGCCGAGGACCATGGCGGCGGTAACAACGAAACATAAGGATATAACACTAATGTAAAACAGAGGTGAATATTCATACAACATTACTAGGAACACGGCAGCCATTTCTAAGCGTGTCTATAAGTAAACACGGCAATATATGATAAAAACCTGTCGATTACACAAAATTCGTATCTTCCATCACAAGCACTTCCGTCTTTCAACTACGGTGGCCCGTGCACACATCTCCCTGATCCGCATTATTTACGCATTTGGGAGGAGCACGTATCATTGTAGCCTTTTTTTTTCGTAAGCAAACCACAGATAGGCATGCGAATAGAAAAGGTGAACAGGTAAATCTATCCGCAGGGTAAAAATTGGTCGCTGAAAATATTTATGAATAATTATAAGAAGTCCCATGCTCGGCAGTTCTGCGGAAGACTGGACAGAATCGCCGTACAGATGGTGGCAAAAGCGGTGAATAAGGGGAAGGTTTTGCAACCGTTAGTCCTGGACCCATGACAGCCGACTGATAGCAGGTAAACAAGAAGCGCAGAGAAGAAGAACGTTTAGAACGTACCCACTCCTTTTTACATAGGGTCAATATTATTTTTTTGTCAAGTCATGAGCAATTTTAAGGACAGTCCGAACAGCCGCCAACAGAGCGTGGATAACAATTCTGTCAGCAGTAATGACTGGGATATGGCAAATGATGTCTTTGTGTCCTGTTATGAGGACCCGATTAGTGAGACTATACACGGGGGAATGGAATCAGTCCAGTCCGGCATGGACAGACACCTGCCGATGCTGCGAGGCGGTCACCGGTTATCTCAGGACGGCATGATGTTGGGCCTAGTAGAAGAAGCTTATTCGGGCTATCACCCTCATCCCGACTCGGGAACAGGGTATTTGGACATCACAAGCGACCTGAACTACACTGAAAGTGATGGAAATGTAACCACAAAGAAGCGGAACCGCTCCAATAGTTCCAGGCACCGCGGTGAGGTCGTTACTGAGCTGGGGCCGGAGGAAGTGCGATGGTTTTACAAAGAGGACAAGAGAACCTGGAAGCCATTTGTTGGACATGACTCTTTGAAAATTGAAGTAATTTACCGCAGATTATGTGAATTAAACCCCGACAAGGTCAAACGCAGGGGTCCCACTGAGGCAGAGGACACTGGTAGTTCGGCCACAGGGTCCGAGATACAACCGGAGGATATTGAGGGGGGAGCTGTTCAATCGGAGCCCCTGACAGCAGAACAGGGGAGTGAAGGGGACGGGGGATCAGTGATGGATGAAAGGGATCTGGATTCCATAAGTATCAACGTTGAGGCTGTGTGTGTAAGAGGGGGTCTCTATGAAGTCGATGTGAAAGAGAAAGAGTGCTACCCTGTGTATTGGAACCGTGAGTATTTTTAATACTAACATGATTTTAATCTCTTAACCTGCCATTTGTCTTGTCCGCTGATAGCCAAGCTGATAACAAGCTGATAGTCACCACATTAAGAAATCTAAATGTGGCATTTATAACCGTTTAAAATATATAAGACCATAACTGATAAGCCTACTCCTATAATGCTGGACCAACATGACCGACAATCGAACACTCTTCCCACAGAGCAGGACCGTATTCCTGTGATGAGGGGACAGTGGTTTATTGATGGCACATGGCTTCCCCTGGAGGAGGACGAGAGTGACCTCATCGAACTGGAGCATTTGGCCCGTTTCCGGGGGCAGCAGATGAGGGACACCTATGAGACGGAGGTGGTAACTACCACAGTGGACAGCAAGGATGGTAAAGTGGATGGACTGTGGGGTCGTGTGTGTGTGCGGGATGTGGTAGTGTCAAACCATGGTATTTAGGGCAGGGTCACAAAGCATGTCAGGTGACCTCATTTGAGCTGACATCAGCTAAACCAGGGGGACATTCATAAGCTCACCTGAGAGTGAATACACATACAAACCTGCTCACACACTCACCTCATGTCTCTCATACAAGGAATAGAATACCCTGGACACACACACAGACACACACACACACACACACAAACGATAGGAGGACTGCGTGTATGAATTTGCAAGTGGGACCTATACAAAATCACTGGAGATGTTCATTCATTAACTAAACACAACAGGTCCCTGTTAATTAACGCTCTCTTTCAGCAATCGTCAGTTTGAAACTCAGCCGAAGCCATGTGGATTGGCACAGTGTGGACGAGGTGTATCTCTACAGTGATTGCACCACCTCCAAGATAGCACGCAGTGTCACACAGAAACTAGGATTCTCCAAAGGTTTGTATCCTTATATACCGATATGAAACAGCAGTCTTCTGTGAGATATGTTCAAAGAATGATGTGTTCCTGTCTTGTAGTGGAGTGAGCTGTTATTGCCCTCTGTTCTTCTCAGCCTCCAGCAGTGGTACACGTCTCCACCGGGGGTATGTGGAGGAGGCAGCCCCCGAGGACACCCCACCGGAAACAACACACATCGTCTTTGTGGTGCACGGGATTGGCCAGAAGATGGATCAGGGACGCATTATCAGGAACACAAGCATGTGGGTCACAGTCATAGTCACATGGGCACTCTGTTCCATAATGAGAAACATGGGGATGTCAGATGAGTTTGAAATGTATTGGTGCAAGTGAAGCATTTTCTTTATTTTTAATGCAATTTTTTGTTTTTGTGGGTCTACGTCTGTGTTCGTCTGTGTCTTTGTCTTTGTCTGTAGGATGAGAGATGCCGCTCGAAAGATGGAGGAGAAGCATTTTTCGGATCGTTCCACAGAGCATGTCGAGTTCCTACCTGTGGAGTGGAGGTCCAAACTGGCTCTGGATGGAGGTATGACCACAGCTATTAGTGTGTGCTGTAGACTGAGAATGTACCTGTAATTGGATTGGATATTCCTGAGGAGTTGGTGTATTCCCGTTGTTGTTGATGACATGGGATGTGTCTGTGATGGTTGTAGACACAGTGGACTCCATCACTCCAGACAAAGTGAGAGGACTCAGAGACATGCTGAACAGCAGTGCCATGGACATAATGTACTACTCCAGTCCTCTGTACAGAGATGAGGTGAGACTTTAGATCTCTCTCTCTCACGCACACACACACACACACACGCACACACACACACTCGCATTTCCGAATCCCACACACAAATGTTTGTGATGCGTTTGTTTGGCTGTAGATCACCAAAGGTCTGACCCTGGAGTTGAACCGTCTCTACACACTCTTCTGCAAGCGGAACCCTGAGTTTGAGGAGAGTGGGAAGGTGTCCATTGTCAGTCACTCCCTGGGCTGCGTCATCACCTTCGACATCATGACAGGCTGGGACCCTGTGCACTTTGTTCATCCGGACGCACCAGAGCCAGAGGAGACAAAAGCATGGCCAAGCTATGAGGAGCACCACTTACAGGAGCAACTGCGACTCACACGACTCAGGTAGTACTCAACAGTCAGTTCCGACTGTCATTTGGTAAAAGTATGTTGAATTTACGTATCGTAGAGTGTAATATCTCTGTATTGCATTAATGCTTGCAGGTTGAGGGATTTGGAAGATCAGTTTCAGGGTTTGCAAACCTCTTCATCTGTAGCTGCACCAGCCCTGAAATTTAAGGTGAAGTTGGCAAATTCTCTATCCCATTCCACCTTGATTGTAGTGATTGACATTTAGGCATGACTTAACCCTTTGCTGTCCTTTGACTGTTTCTCTGTCATTCATCTGTTGTAGGTGGAGAACTTCTTTTGTATGGGTAATCCCCTGGCCGTGTTCTTGGCATTGCGAGGGATCCGACCTGGGAACAACGCAACCCAGGACCATATCTTACCCAAATCCATCTGCCAACGTCTCTTCAACATCTTTCATCCTACTGACCCAGTGGTGAGCCCAACCAACAGCAAACAGTAGCCTACAGGCAGTCAATAATAATGTCACAATTAACTCCCTAATAATGCCTATGGCTGTATTTACAGGCATATAGACTGGAGCCTCTCATCTTAAAGCACTACAGTAACATTTCACCTATCCAAATAAACTGGTGAGTAGTGGCCTTAATAAAGTACCTATCAAGCCCTACATTCAGTGAGTTGATAACATGGGTATAACCTGACTGTGGATTGCAGGTATGACACCACCAGCCCAACACCATACGACCAGATCCGTCCAACGCTGCTGAACCCACTGAAGGAGAGTGCGTCTGTGTCCGATACGGAGAGCATCCCCAGCCCCTGCACCTCCCCCCCACAGGCCCGCAGACACTACGGAGAGTCCATCACAAACCTGGGCAAGGCCAGCTTCGCGGGTGAGGGAAGAAGGGAAGGAAGACTGAAGCCAGAGGGGCATACAGAAAGAGAGAGAGAGAGAAAGAGAGAAACAGACAAAGATACTTTTTTTTTGCTGGACTCGTCATTGTATTATCTGGTCTTTGGACTTTGCTCTTTGGCTATGTTGTGTTTTGGACTTTGTCATGTTTTTGAACGAACAAGGGTGTATTTAGGTGTGTCATTTTTGCTGAAATTGCCTTATTTTGTGACGTTGTATTGTAGAGTGGAATGAGTATGTGTTAGGCCTGAGGAAAGACCTAATTTGAGCCAACTGAAACAGAAGTAGCTTGCATAGCTGATGTATCAGCAAGCCAAGCACTGCATAGCCAGCACAGCCTAAACAAATCAATAGAGAGTAATTATGCCCTGTCTCATGGATTGACAATACAGGGCCCATGATCTCTCTGTTTCCTTAATGCAGAGATATATTTGACGAAAGTACATTTTACAGTATATGACCACCATCTAAGGCAATGGCAATTATGTACATACTTTTGGTGTGATGTCTGTACACTGAGCTCTTACAAGAGTAATTCTATGTGCATAGTGGGGTCTGTCTTTTAGTTCCCCTGTATTCTTCGCCTCCCTAGGTGCGGCCAGTATCGGCAAGGGCATAGGAGGGATTTTCTTTTCCCGCTTCTCACGCTCCAGTGGTCAGGTTGGCGGGTTGGAGGAGGAGCCTTCGGATTCGGATGGTGGGGCATCTGAGGTAGAGAATGCCCTGTCAGGAGAGGAGGGCGGGCCTACAGAGGGAGAGGAGAAGGTAGAGGAGAGGAGGGAGGTAGATCCCACCATGTCTCAGTCCACCTCTGCTATCTTGGACAACACCTCATGTAAGTCTCCAGTCCGTACCTAAGCACATTTCCATACTTCATACTGCTTTTTTAAACAGGTAATGAACTGCTACCGAAAACCTTTTTTTGAGGCAAGCTTCCCCATTGCCTTTACTGTCTTTGTGTTTTATCCCATTATGGATGGCTAGTGTCTACAGTGTGTGTGGGCATTGTTGTCATTCTTTGTCTTTGTGTTACAGTGGAGTTGGAGAGGCGCATTGACTTTGAACTGCGAGAGGGCCTAGTGGAGAGCCGCTATTGGTCGGCAGTGACCTCTCACACAGCCTATTGGTGCTCCCATGACATTGCCCTGTTTCTGCTCACTTTCATGTATAGACAGGAAGACACGTCTGTGCCCACGGAGGATAACCCTGAGTCATAGCCTACATACAACACACACACACACACACACACACACACACACACACACACACACACACACACACACACACACACACACACACACACACACACACTCTTATCCCCACCCTATTTCACTCAACACATTTCACTGGCTCCCGGTTTACACAGCACGCTCACCATGACTTGACCTTAGTAACCACCAGACCCAGACGGAGCAGCATTAGAGAACCACTCTTCAGACACGTGGCGCTCATCTTATCAAAGACTGTTCCCTTACCCCCCCTATGACTGTTCCTCTTATGGTCCCAATGTCCCAATGTTGACCACTGATCTTATCCACCCTGTGCTATATTGGCTATATTGTCTCTCAGCCCAACAATTACAATGACTGGTCCTGTGACCCTAAATGATGACTGTGTTTCTATGACCATGCATCTGTCAAGCATCTAGGACGTGTGTCTGTGACAAGCGCTCCTTAAACTGTAGCCATGGCTAAAGCCTATCCTCTCTCAGCATGAAGCGTCAATACTCATCTACATCCATTTGATCATATTATTGAAACCTGTTGATTGGGTGGGGGGGGGGGGGGGGCTGAAAGTGAACTGTAGGACACACAGACAAAATAGAATGCAGCCATAAAGACTTAACTGTACTGCTTAAACTACTGTTATCATTTGGGGAGTCATAAGATAATATATGTCATATATTATCTTATAGATGTGTCATGTTCTCATGTTTACACTAATTGCAAGATTAAGAGGTTATGGAGAAATGGAACATTGTTGCTTACTCTTTTGGGTTCACAACTTTAATAAGTGGCCAAATATTAGTTTCTCTCCTACTCTCATAACCAAGTGACAGGGCTGTTCACTTGGCCAATACATATCCATCGAAAGAAGACCACAGAATTGCTTGTTCAACTGTGATTGGTCTTGATCTGACATAAAGCACTACAATTATGTTTATCAATTTATACTAACACTGACATGTTGCACATGACTTAATAGTTTTACATGAGTAAATGTGTTACTACAGTACATGTCAGTCATGCATGTAGAATCCATGCAAAATGTTTCTTATAAAACCATAGAGTGACAATGGGCAGATATGAAGAATATACCATAGTTATTTTTTTCACACTTCATTGGATTAATTTCTGAAGGAGTGAACGTTAAACCAATTATGATTTGGGTCATAATGAAGCATGATATGCAGTATGTACATAGATATAGGGGAATATGCTTTGTTTAAGATTGTCTTGCTGTATAATGGGGACAGTAGCATGAAGAGGCTCATTTGAAGCCACACTGAGAGTTTCTTCCCCTGATTTTTTTTTTTTTTTGAGGTTTTTATCAAATGAATAACACTTACATTGACATAATATCAGCCAGGAAAGGATCACACTTGCCATCCAGAGGTTTTTAAACAAGATTTATGTCTAGCAAATATTTTCTTTAAACTCAGGATTTGTTAGAATACATTTTTACTTTATTTTACAAATTTGTTTCATGAGATGTGTTTGTGAGCCTTCCCTTTGAATACTGACTGTCATTCATTCTCCTCAGTAGGCTAATGTATCATCCTAACGCCTTTGCTCTTACAGAGACAGACTACTTACCAATGATTGTTAGTTCTGCATATATCCTTGTTTACATGTCACTACACTACTCAGTTAATTAAAGATGATACCTCCTCCTTCCTTAGGATACAGCATAGACCTACCCATTCTTGTGCCATAACTTGTGATTATTTGACATAGAGATACTGTGCTAGGCAAAATGAAAGTACTGTACCCTACGGAAATCGAATTGTTATTGTGTTGTGGGTAGTCTACCCTTCATCTGTACCCACTGCCATGCACAAGAGGACACTGTATTTTTCTGTCATGCTCACCCTTTTTAACCTCGGTGTTCTGTTCCCTCTTCAAATTAATGACGTGGTGCTTTACCATGGTAAACCTTTTGTTTTTCATTAAAATAGATCTCTACAGCTCTGTCTATGGTCTCAGTTTATTTCATACCATCAGTAAATAAAAGTGAACCCCATATCAATGAGCTTCAGAACACTGTTTCACATTAAATAATACTGTAGGGAGGAAGCGGTCATTTTCACTGTCCTGAGAATATTGCAGCAGGTGCGTACCTTTATTGATTTGTTTTAAAGTGATGATAAACCAAGTGAAACATTCAAATTATGAACGTTTTGGTGATTATTGAAATTAGATGAAACTCCCTACAATAGCCCCGACCCACGTGACCACAAACTCATTCAAATAGGATGGTTTCTCAGATAAAATCGCCTTCTCCGCAAGGCACGCCGTTGCGGTGTGCCGTGTATTCGCTGAACTCGCCACAGCTCATTATCTCTTGGATTTATACATTGATTTGGTCGCAAGTGATCTCGGAAGATTGGCGTAGCATTCTCATTCTCACAGTTTAGGCAATGGAATAGTTTGGTAAACAAACCAATAGTCTCGCTTGTTTCTGTAACGCGCCAGTCATACAGCAAAACAGGTAAAGTACCCTGTAAACAGATTCTCTTTCTTTGAAGGAAGTATTTGATGGCCACTTATCTTCGATTATTGCAAATATTTCCATGTGCATAGTTGATGAATTTATTCTGATGAAAAGAGTAAATTCATTACTTAATTAATTTTTTTCGTTAGGGTTAAGCGCCACTGTCCATGTGTGTCACTGACTGTGGTGCTTGTTAGAAGTCTTGTTAGAAGTCTTTCAATGTAATGCTGATAACATTTTACACAAAGTAGGCCTACATGGGGAACTATTTCTGTCTACTAATCTTTCTGCCCATTTTAGATAATCCATCACCTTGGCTCCAAGATTCACGATGAATATCCAGTCTTCTATCAATAAGGAGGTATTTGCCCCTCGAGATGAGAGGATGCTGGTTGCTGTTGAGGTGAGGAGAAGAAAGAGGAAACGGGTTCCGTTTCTGCCCACTGGAGGAAAGGGAGAGTATGCAACATTCATCTGCCTGTCAGGTAAACCATTGTCTCTTACATCCTACTGTTCTGTTCTGTATTGAATAGCAGCATTGTTTAGGGGAGCACAGCAGTGGCAATGTTGTCAAAGGACATGGATACTTAAAGCAGGCTTTGACCACATGTTGGAAACATTTAGTTGTGTTTAGTGATTGATTTTTTATTTGGGAGTAACACAAAATGCACACAGAGTGCATGTCCCAGAGGATAACACAGGAAATGGTAAAACACTTATTCAATCGTAGCTATTGTGTTGAAGTCACCCAGTGTTGTTCACTCTCCACTGCTCCAGTTCCCTGTCAGTGACTAAACACCCCTACCCAATAACACCACTGACATGATGGGTGTCCTCAGCTGACACGCTGAGGCCCCCCCCCCCTTCCCACTGCACATCCCAAATATCATGTGAGCTAAAAACAACTGAGGAAGATGAATGATACAATCTGCTTTTCTGGGATGGTGAGGTATCTCACTGATGCTATTGGATGCTCTGGACGCTCTGTGTACAGTTTAACACACTTTAAGTTGATGAGAGCCAATCCCCAAACTGCAGAGCCCCTTTATACTGTAACATTGGCTGTCAGAAGAGCTGCAGTGTTTACGTCCTCCTTGGTGGGCAGTATGAGTTGTGCTTATTTTTTTAGTATTGACACATCTCTGACCCCTCATCATCTCCCAGTGACCAATGAGAGGCCAGCTCAGCTCCTCATCACAAAGGTCAAGCAGTTTGGTGACTCCTCCTCCTTCATCAGAAGGTCTCAGTGGACCGCGGAGCAGCTCCGACAGGTCAACGGGGTCAACCCGAACAAGGTCAGCCCAGGCTCTTCTACCAACAACACTGTGCTGTCTGTCAAGTATCCACCCCATTGCCTTAGATTGACAGGTCCCTACTGTGTGTCTCCCCCAGGACTGCCCAGAGTTTGATCTGGTGTTTGATAACGCCTTTGACCAGTGGGTGGCAAGCTCAGCAGCAGAGAAGTGCATCTTCATCCAGATTATATACCATGCCTGTCAGACCTACTGGGAGGGCAAGGAGGCCAGAGAGGTCACAGAGGCCCAAGGTAGCCCCGGGGACCAGCGAGGCCAGAAACGTCCAGCGGGCCTAGGTAGACGGAAGAGCATTGTGGCCCCAGCCCCACCCAGGAGAACTGAGTTCGTCAACTGTCAGTCCAAACTTACAGGAGGTAAGGGGAATGTAGAGGTGTAAAGCACTGAGTATGCAAGAAACACTGTTTCAACCTGGTGGTAGTGGGCTTGCCTCTCTCCTCCCACAGCATACGGTGAGTCCAATTGCATTTGAGATTCTGTAGTTTCACTTTGGCCTACAGATACAGTATGGGAATGTAGATTTTGTTAGATTGTACTAATTGTCTCCTTGTCGTCATTCTAACAGATGCCTGCACCATGAATTTGGTCATTTACCGCTGCAAGGTCTTCTTTAACCGCATGAAGAAGGTGATGGTTCCAAAAGGTCATCCTCAGAGTGGAAGTAAGCAAATCAAAACTCAGCAGCGCACTCACACTGTTTCTCTTGTTATATGACTTTAACTCGTATGACTAAGACGTAGGGGAGATTACCTTCGGATGGCGTGTCAGTTCTGTTACGGCTTCCTCTCTCAGGCGCTTGGTTCTGTTTATTGTGCTCTGTTACACCTCTCAGCCACAGTAGAGAATGGCTCTTCTGTGATGTGGCCGTCAGATGAGAGGAGACTTTGTTTTTATCAGGAGGGTTGACACCAACCAAAAAAAAGAGTTTGGACACAAAGGCTTGCCTTGAGCAGCCGGAGCTGTGAGACTCTGTGAAGGAGCGCGGCTCCCCATTGAACCCACTGACAGAGGGATTGTAATGGGTGGGAGAGGTGCCAGGCAGTAGCTGGGCAGAGACACACAATGCAGCAGCGGCAAACTGTGTGCTCTGTTGCCTTAATGTAGTCTCTTATTCCCTCTTTGTAATAGAATGTGTCTTTCCAACCGAATTACCCACTCCAGAGCTACAGTATATTACACATGGACTAATCAATGACCAGGTGTTTGTGTTTGATGTACTCTGTCCCTGTGTGTTGTGCAGGTACTCGTGGCAAGAGACCTCTAGGGGGCAGTGTGGGTAATGTAATGCAGAGGGCTACCATGGCTCTGGGCGAGCGTGGGGAGCGACTGGGTCGGGCTGAGGACAAGACCGTCGACCTGCTGCACAGAGCCCAGCAGTTTGCAGACACTGCTCACAAGGTGAAACATTGCACCAAATAACAGATGTGACACACACACACACACACACACACACACACACACACACAGTCTTTCCAGACTCAAGACGAGTTTGACAGTGATTTTATATATTTTTCTCCTCCAGTTGGCTCTGAAGCATTCAATTTAGAGGCATCTCTCTGGACCTGTCTGTGGAGACCTTGGCCCCACAGTGTGTCTACAATATATATAATAATAACATCCTTACTAACGCTGAGTGAAGCACCGCCTGGACCCAGTGGACATGCTAGAACTCCTCTGTGAAGAATAGGCTTCATTTTCTGAGAGGAGGACTGGGTCACCAGCCTGCACATTGACAGATTTCTTGACTGTCAGAAATTAAGAACCGTCACAGACGGGCGGTGCAGAGGACGTCTCTGTCGTGGAACGCAAACTGAAAGAATAACCTTTCACCTCTAGGATAGGACCTGAGCTGCTGTAGCTGATTAACTGGATGGCAAATGGCAAGGATGTGCTCTGTGTGTTTGCCAATACTCATTCACTTCCATGGTAGCTTCTGCCTTGATGGCAAGAGAACCTATTTGAATAATTTACATGCATGTTCAAAGTTGTTTATCTTTGCATGCTTTTAGATGTTTTAGTATGGGTCATATTAGTAATCCCCAGAGTCAAAAGTTGCAAACCCGATGCACTTTAGTTTTGATATTTTCTGACTTTATATTCAGACTGCACAGGTGTCCTCTCTACAGTGGAAGTCAATATGCCAGTTGTGGTTTTGCTCATTGCTTAAATCACGGAGCATTTATCACAGTGAATGGGCACACACGATATGAGTGGAGAGAGAGATTCCATCAGGCAACTCGCAATGAAAATGCCATTTGCGGCCTTATTTTAATATAATTGTACCAATTTTATCGATTGTTCTTGTAACATTTTAGAAATAACCAACTTGATTGAAAAGCTGAATGATGTCAAAGGGATAAGTGTCTCTCATTCAGGTGATTGCCGTCATGTATCGTTGGGGTAGGTGTAGGGAAAGAGGAACACCTGGTGCTGGATGATGCGAGTGGTGAAGTGTTTTTTTCCAGATTGAATGTACACTGTGTGGATTGAGTTCTTTGCCCTCATTAGACATGAATACACTGCATGGGTTACTTTAATGCAAATTCTCTTTCACTGTTTTCACTGCTCCATTCCTACAGTACCCTTTCCCTGCTTGTATCAAAACCTTTTGATTAATCAATAAGCCCTGTTCGAAAGTGTTTTGTAATATTCATATTTCATCTTCAATCTTACTGTCCCTAGTCTTTGTCAAAGCTTTTTGTATGCAAGATTAACGTCCTTAGTGTCCTTGCTGATGTCTCTTGTGTCACACTCTGTCAATTGTCTCTCGTCTCTTGTGTCATACTGTATGTGCTGTTGTTTGTCGTCTGTAATACATTTCCTTTTTATTTAAATGTTATGTTTAGAAAATGGTTCCATGTCAAAGAGAGTTGAGTGCCAGTGGAGTAGTGGGTACAGGCAAGTAGAGCAGGGCTCGTCTATGGAGGTGAATGAGTCGGCATGGAAGGCTGCCATAGAGAGAGAGGCAACGCTGTTATGAGGGGTTGGTGATGAAGGTCGGAGGACGTGGTGAAGATTGAGTTGAATGCTGTTCTTGTGCCTGTATTCATGGCTGTTACAGAATTGGTCTTTTAGGTAACAAATGTGTGTTAATTGCTGCTGTGTGTGTGTGTTTAGGGGACGGACAGGGCTTAATTGATATGCTTTAATCAGGTGGGGCAGTGTTTGCCCCTCTTAATGCTGAACCTCTTAGAGCCAAAATGACAACAGAGGGGAGTCTTCCCTTAGATCTTATAGAAGCCTTACTATTATGATGTACAGATAGAATGAGGCTTGATTGATTAGTGACAATTCGATCTGTTTAATGATAAAGATGGAACACAAGGTTCATTTAAAAACTGATTAGAAAAGGTAGGAAGAGTGATAATGGTAGGAAGAGCCAATAATGGTACTTGTTCAGAGTGTGTTTCTTTAGCCTAGTTATGAATGTACTAACCCTGTTGAAGCCTGTTTAACCCCTGCCAAAGCTTATATTACAAATGCCTACTGAATTGATATTGTCTTGCCTTAGTATTGGCCCTCAAGATTTGTTTGAGGCTGTAAATGTAAACATGAGATGTGTTCCACTGTCTGTAATGTGAGCAAAATCACACTTTTTTAACTAAACTCCTCTTTTTCACCCAATGAATGATATGGAACCAATACCGTGTACAGTGGTTTCTTTGCTTGTGTGTGCCTGGGTGAAAATCACTTTTGTGATGGCATGTTTTTCCAACACTAGATGGTGCTCATATGGCGCACAATGTAAACCTATCATCAATCATCATCAGTTCCTTCACACACCTTTCTATTTGAAGAGGTTGTTTGGCAGTAACTTGAGCATGTTCTTCTAAGGAGACATTTGTTTTTTTGCGTAGACAACACAACATAAAAACCATAATGCACTTGCCTACTTAATTTTCCCATTGTCTTATCCCAAGTCATAACTCTGTGTCAGTCCACTGGCCAATCAACTTCTCCTACACAATCAATTACGACATCTTGTCTTTATGCTTCTATAATTAGCCATGGTATACTAGCTAGGCAGCTTGGTGAGAACCTACGGTACACTATTCATGCTTTATTGAGTACAGAACCCATTGTCTCTGGACAAGATCTAATGATTCAACTATATAATGCATGAGGACATGCATAGGCTCCTTTTCTTAAGTGCTCCTCCTGTACAAATGCAGCAGATGTTTTTGAATCAAGGCTCCGTGGAAACACTCAGAGATAATATCTATATAGATTTTAAATTATATTTTATGTGTTCCAACTTGAGTTTGTGTGTGGTCAGTATGAATGTGAAATACTCACCTCCCTCTCGGTGTGTGTACGTAGATGTATATTATGATTCACCCATCAGTAGCACGTTGTGGCGAATCAATACATTTTAACATTCATGGTCACAGCATTGAGTGTCAAGAGTGTAGTATCGACAAATAAAATATATTCCTTGATGGCTAAAGTAGACGTATCAGCAAGAATAGCCGGTCGTGACATTGTGGCCATAGGGGCTGCAATGACTTTGCATCAATCGCACATTGATCCTACTTGTCTATTCCGCCTGGGTGGAACATGGCACTGACCCTGAGTCTGACCTAACTGTGGCCTTACAGGGCTTAAATAAGACCCCTGTGTCACCACTCTTGGCCAGGTTATATGATCCCTGGGAACAACATTTGAACATTAACAATTTAAACACTAAATGGAACCTAAAGGATATTGTCATCATCATCTTTTGACTGCCGTAGTAAAACATCTCCTATTATTTGAACCATCCTTTTTTTTTTGTATGGTTAGCCAGTGTACCACAGTGGGGCAGTGCTGAGCAGGACTGAAGGTGTTGTCAAGGCACATTTTGTCCCAGCACCTGACAATGGAGAGGAAGTTGGATCCTTTTGATCTGTTTCGCTGACATTGTCAACCTGCTACTTTCAATGAAGGCCATCTGGCAGCAGGCTTACATCTAATAAACTCACACTCTGTGATGTTTATTATTGAAACAGGTAAAATCGACTTTTAATACCCCCCATACATCATTGCCCTCAATCTGACTTTACCTTGATGCATATTATTACCAGTGATTTACAGGTCATTGATGTCATGAAGAGAAAGTGCACTTTTAATCCCTAAGAGAAAAATCCATTTAGTTTTTGTCCAATTTGCCCATTTTGATGCAAATGTCCTCTTTGGCAATATCAAAACACAGAAACTTAACCTAGAATAAGTGGTTAGCGGAAGAGAAGGTACACTTAATTCTCAAAGGTCCCTCTAACATGCTTCAGACAAACATTGTGTGAGGAGAGAGAGAGAGAGAAACAAATCCAATTTGTTGTGAACAGAAGACACAGGAGGTCCTGAGACTAGGGGCACTGTCAGGGACAGGATTAAGGACAGATGCACGGACATACACACGCGTCAGGGAGCACTGGGAAGTGGGACAGGAGAGAAAGAGAGTGTTTGGTGTGTGTGTGTGTGTGTCTTTGTGTGTGTGTGTCTGTCTTTGTGTTTCTGTCTCTCTATGCCTTAGGTTCTTGGGCTGTACAGTACAGATAGTCTATCTTTTTAAAGAGTGTATGTAGGGCAGATCCCAACGAGGCGACAGGCTTATCCATTCCTTGGTTGTCTCACACTGACGACAGGAACTGGCTCTAGGGAGAGGTCGTCACATAGAAAATGTGTTTTGTCTTGTCGCCGTGGTTGGTTGAGAACGTGTCATAGCCATAAAGAGGAAGGTCATGCCCATATATGAGAATTATTGGGACATAAGCTCTTCATAACCATAGATTTTGCTATTATTATTCACTATTTTTGAGGGGTGAGATCGATTAAGGTGCCCTATATCATGCCTGAAGAGGGTTAATTGGTTGAAGGGCACGTTTTGTCATAACTATGTGGAGATCGTTCAGCTGACAACTATTGTTCACCCAGTACCCAGGAACATTGCAATGTTGATAATGATGTAATTATCATTTCATTACAGAAATAGTTAGGCTATTTCCCTGCCCTTTAGTTTCCAGGAGTATGGCACTCAGGGGTCAGTGCAGACAGAGAGTGAGTATGGTAATAAGCTGCAATAATTATGTGTGAAGCCTGTGAACAATCACTCTTTATTATTATTCAATACATCTACACGTGACAACATCCCGTGTTGTCCCAGAGGACAGTTAGGGTGTCGTGCAGTAAGCTAAAAGGATAGAGACGTACTGTTCCACCTGTATGGGAGGTAGCTGGAAGAGAATGCAGTGCTGTACTGCGGTAGCTAGTGTGTCTGTTGTCTCCTGCAGCAGCCCTGGCTGGGACAAGCCTCTCACAGTGGGACCATATGGTCTTCTCTATTTCCCTCCCAGCCTCTGGTCACCTTCACCCCCCCCCTCCTCCCTGTGCTCTGGCAGCCTGCCCCCCCAGAGAGGTCACTGTCTGGGTTACTCTCCTCCTCCCCTTCTACATATGCCTCTCTCTCTCTCTCTCTCTCTCTCTCTCACGAGTCACCCCCTCCTCCCCCCACACCCACTGTATTATTCTCTCTCTCTCTCTCCCTCCTGATCTGTCTTTGTTGTTTTCTCTCATCCTTCCATAGCTTTTCCTCTCAGACATGGGACAGGTCAGGTGAATAACAATGAGTGTTAAGCTGGTTTAAAGAGAACATCTCTAATCTATCAGCCACTGATTTGGGATGTCTAGAGTGTGTATGCGTGTGTGTGTGTGTGGGGTGGGGGGTGGGGGGGCTGGTGGAGGTAGAAATCGGAGGACGGGCTCATTGTAATGCATAGAACGGAATTAGGAATGGTATCAAACACACATTCTTCAATTCCTGCCTCCACCAACCTCCCCTGGTCCACTGAGTCCAGTCAGTGGTCAGTCCAGAGACTAATTAAAATGATGTGTGTGACGGGTGAATTGCCCCACATGTAGAGGAGCAGCATCTGATTTGATGGTAGTGTTTGTGTTAACGGGTGACAGACTAACGTTCACTGCATTTGCCCCGATTAATTGGTTTCTGTTTCTGTACTCTACAGCCCTCACTCCTCCGACTATGGGTTCTGATCCTTCACGGATGAAATCCAACATGGATGGTCTGAGCGAAAAGATATGATCAAAATCAGCCATGTAACATGTTTATGTGAAGACATACAGTATAAGATACTGTAAGAATCTAAGAATAATTCAAAGCTGAGCAAAAGCCATTAGACTGAATGAAAGCAACTCGGATGTAAAAAGCTCTACATTACCTTCCTGTCACCCGATCTAATATAAAAAGCCCAGCAAGGCGAAAGGGAATAACTCCATTTACCCCAGCTCTCTCATACCCCCAGTGTTGGGCACGGGTCAGGCTTGGCGCTGGGCTCTGAGCAGATGTTTGGTAACATCACAGAATTAAGCTGGTGTTTCTGCTTGACTTTTCCCGCTCGCTGCAAAAGCCCTGAGCCTCCCCACTGGCTTAGAGGAGCATTTTTATTTTACAGAGAGAGAGAGTGGGGGGAAGAGGGAGGGGTAGAGAGTATAGAGATGATGAAAGATATAGGGTTGGGATGGGATGGGGGAGGGAGGGAGGCAGTTGCAAGCTTGAGAGTACCAGCATCAAGGCTTGCTACTCGCTCATTGATGTACATTTGACACCCTGTGACTACTACCCTTCACTCTTTGATTCATATCAAAAACCAGGAACTCTTAGAAAATGAGAAAACAATTTTATTGCTGTGCATTCATGTAAAGCGTGTTGTGGATCCATGTGAGATGTCCCCAGGAGAGTGGACCATGCCTGGCTGGGTAAACAGGCCAAACGGCTAGTAGACTCTGCCTTACTGGTACTGCCCTGTTCTCAGAGCCTTGTTTGTGACCCCCCCCCCCCCCCCCCCCCCAGCCAAGGGCAGCCTACAGGGGCTCCGTGGTCCGGCCATAGCCAGTACCTCCCACCCACCATCCTCTGCCCACCCGCCCACCCACCCAACCAACTACTCCCCACCACATTTTTCTCTGCTCTGATGCCACAGCCTGGACCACAACCATAGTGTGGGCTTTCATTTGGAATCTGTTCACTCCCTATACGGCAGTACATGATCACTGCAATTATTTCTGTGTGGGACAGAACTATGTTGTACTGTTGTGACAGACTTAGCTGTTTTAACATGCTTTCAATGCCATATTCTCACAGATTTTACTGTATACATTCTGGTTAATTTGGGACTGGCAAAATATAGTATTTCACATTGATGGCACCAAGCTTAGATCCAACAGTCTTTTCATATCAGCGTTATTGGTGATTTAATCATTTCCTGTCTGTCCGCATGCTCTGTTATAGGGTGACTGTGGAGGTCACCGTGGAGGTCACCGTGGAGCTCCGATTACAGAGGATAAATCCCGGAGACAGAGATGCTCTGAGATGAATTCCTCTGTCAGACCTATTCCACCCAAAGACTCCACATTCTAATAATAACCAGCCAACGCTCTACTGTTGACCTTTCAGTCCAGCACACAATTGTTTGTCCTTATCTGTCCTCACATTGTATGACCATGTGTTTGTGCCGTTTGTACCGTTTGAGAGTGAGCTGGTCACGTATCTGAATCTGAATGGTGTGTTTTTTTACTGGATGCTCTTGGTGCCTCTTTTGGAAAAATATGTTTACTTTTGAGAGTATTGTGCATGGCTGTGTATAGGCTGTATTTCACTAGCATATGAATGGGTTTGTATAGTCTTTGCTTGGTTGTGTTAAGCCCGTAAAAAAGCATATCTTTTTACATGGCAATGGCAATATCACACACACACACACACACACACAGTGCTGCTTCCTCCGAGTCTATTTATATCTGGGGCTTAATCCAGTAGTCATTACTGTAAATCTCCATGCCATGTTATTTGGTATATACAGTGCCTTCGGAAAGTATTCAGACCCCTTCACTTTTTCCAAATTGTTTTGTGTTATAAACTCAATTTAAAATGGATTAAATTAAAAGAATTCGCCATCAATCCACACACAATACCCCAGAATGAAAAAGCGAAAACATGTTTAATTTATTAATATTGAAATACAGAAATACCTCATGTACATAAGTATTCAGACCCTTTGCTATGACACTCTTAAAATTAGCTAAAATGCAAAAATGTCATCATCAAATCACTCAATAAGTTGAACTGAGTCCATCTTAATGCAGGGATAATAGTTCATGGAATTTTGGAATTAATATAATAATGTTTTTATAGGGTCTCTGATTTGCATAGGAATCAATTACACGCTGTGTGGATCAGGTTGTCATTACAAACTGAGCAAATGGAGAGGAACAAAACTGCTCAGGAATGCTACCCTGAGGCCTGGGGAGACTTTTTTGCTGAGTTGGTTGTGACATCCTAATCTACCCAGTGTGTAATTGATTCCTATGCAAATCAGAGACCCAATAAAAACAAAGATAATAATTCCAAAATTACATTAACTATTATCCTTGCATTGCTCCTTGCAGGTCTCAATTCAACTTATTGAGTGATTTGATGATGACATTTTAGCATTTTAGCTAATTTTAAGAGTGTCATAGCAAAGGGTCTGAATACTTATGTACATGATGTATTTCTGTATTTCAATTTGAATAAATTTACTGAAATTTCCCAAAAAAACTAGTTTTTCGCTTTGTCATTCTGGGGTATTTTGTGTGTGGATGGATGGCAAACTCTTTGAATTTAATCCATTTTAAATTGAGTCTCTAACACAACAAAATGTGGAAAAAGTGAAGGGGTCTGAATACTTTCCGAAGGCACTGTATAAGAAGAAACTATGGCTGCCTGTTCACTGGTTTGTGTCTGTGGACACAGCAAAGTGATAAGGCACTGAAGCACTATCACACCTGTTTGCAATGACCATCCAAGAGGTGCCATTAAATGCTTCTCAAATGACACAGAGTTAGTGGTGTAAAGTCAAGTAGGGTAGAGTAAATGCCTTTATGAGGATACAATCTTAATAGCGGTCGTGCTGGCTCCCGTGCTTATGTAATGCTGCTGGCACAACTACTGTATGAAGGATTTTGAATTGCACATCTGTGCTTCTCGTAAAAACACAGGACATCGTCATCACTCATCCACGGTGTAGGAGGTCATGTGAGTGGATGGATGTATCCTCTGTCAGCCCCTCTCTCCTGCGGGGCTGTGCTGGTCAGCAATTGCTTCTGATCAACCCCCTGAGGGATTTGATTGGCCAGCAGTCATATTTCTCTCTGTGTACTGGGCACCATCTTTCCTTCTCTCTCTCTCTGACTCTTCTTCCTGTTCGGGTGACATTTGATTTATCTGTGAGTTATGTTTTTACACAGACAACAACCCCGACCCCGCCCCCCACACACACACAAACACACAAACACATGGACACACACACACACACACACACAAACACACACACACACACACACAGGCACGCATGTGCAAATAAAAACACACACACAAACACATGGACACACACACACACACACACACACACACACACACATTCTCCCGTACTCATTAAAAGTATGTAAACCCTCAGCTGTGCTCAGCCTCCAGCCGATAATGACTGCGGTGGGAGTCTCTTTATGCCAGCCGGTTAATGATCAACCACTGGGATGGGCCGTGTTTATTGTGATGAGTCTCAATATCTGCTGGGTTTTTGTCCTGACTGCCTCTTAATAACCTTCAACTCATTATCTCACCCTCTTGGCATCTAGATGGATTCAGCAAAGTGATGAGCTACAACAATATTAAGTGCACGGAAGGATCAAAGGTACGCATACATTATTGCTGTCCAGTGACCTACCACAGAGACTATACTACTATATGTGTTTGCAGAACTGTACCTACCCCCCAAGAGGGTCTTTGACTATCTTGGTCCATGTCCAACATTATTGCCCTGTGTTAGTAAGGGGGGAGATAAGGGGGGGGGGGGGGGGGGGGGTGATAAGATGGCACCCAGCCAAAACTGATGGCAACATTGCCCTCACTACCGGTTCACGCACTGCCAGTCTGCCGGATGAGAAGTAGGTGTTGCTGCCCGGAAGGGTGAGTATAGGGGCTACGCACAGCAATGGCTTACATTTCCCTGGTCAGGCTCTTTTCCCGTGATTCTCATGCAGTTCCGTTGTCCGTGCAATACTGTGTCTGGTCTGTCGGTAAGACGATACACATGTGGATGTGCAGTTTTTGCCGCCGTCATGCACAGATATTGTGTTGTAAGTGGACTGTTGACACCGGTGGGTGGGTGGGGTGGGGGGGGAGTGCAGCATTAGCCTGGTAGATGCGGTACTGTCCTGAATGTTTAATATCTGCTCAGTTTCAGCCGCAGTATAGCTCAGAGCCCAGTCTTCACAGCATTGATTTGGCTGAGCTGCTGCTGCTACCTGAAATAGCACTGCTACATGTGGAGATGCTGCAAGCACACACACGCACACGCACACGCACACGCACACACACACACACACACACACACACACACAGTGCTTAGCTCTGCGCACAGACTCAAACCTCCCCCTCTCTATAAACCCCCAGCTGAGACTAGCCCCACACCCACACATCCAGCTTTAGGAAAGGAACCTGAGATGCTGCAAGGGACATTAATCAAAACCCTGTAGGTTAGAGGAAGAGAGAACGGCAGGCAGAGGGAGGGAGGGAGGGGGGGGGAGAGAGAGAGGTGGAGAGAGAGAGAGGGGTAGAGAGAGAGAGGTAGAGAGAGAGAGAGAGAGGTAGAGAGAGAGGGGGGTAGAGAGAGAGAGGTAGAGAGAGAGGTAGAGAGAGAGGGGGGTAGAGAGAGAGAGGTAGAGAGGTAGAGAGAGGGGTAGAGAGAGAGAGGTAGAGAGAGAGAGAGAGGGGTAGAGAGAGAGGGGCAGAGAGAGAGAGGTAGAGAGAGGGGTAGAGAGAGAGGGGCAGAGAGAGAGAGGTAGAGAGAGAGAGGTAGAGAGAGAGGGGGGTAGAGAGAGAGAGGTAGAGAGAGAGAGAGAGGGGGGTAGAGAGAGAGAGAGAGAGGTAGAGAGAGGGGGGGGTAGAGAGAGAGAGGTAGAAAGAGATGTACTCTGTTGTTCTCTGTTGTACCTCCCTCCCTGAGGTAGCGGTGCATGCGAGGTTCTGTGTGCTGGGTTCACTCTGGGCTGAGGCAGCAGTGGGGCGGTGGCCAGAGTGTCCCAAACCGCTGGCCTACTTCACCTGCTAAACAAAGGGAGGAGAAAAAGGAAACAGATGCAAATCCCTTAATCCACACATGCTGACCCTGGGATGATTAAAGAGCCCGGTCGGAATAATGCACTCTACTTTAAATAACACAAACCCCAAATACGCCTAATGGTCTCACGGGAGAAAAAAAAAGGGGGGGGGGGGAAACGAATGGGGACAAACCAGGCTGGGAATAGATGGTACTTGTGTTGTTTTTGTTGATTTTTTTTTCATCCTACAACCATCCCTGATGAAACTGTCTGTCTCCCACATCATGAGTGTAGAGATGCCTGTTTTGTGTGGAAATGATGGCAAACAACAAGAGAAAAAAGCCGAAACAGACGATGATTTCAGGAACAATGTGTTGCGTGGGTGTGTGTTTGTGTGTGTCGGTGTCTGTGTGTGAGTGCGTGTCTGTGTGTGAGTGTGTGTGCCTGTGTGTGTGCATGTGTTTATTTAGATACTCCACTCGACATAATCTCTGAATGAATAATTTTAATGGGTCATTGAAACCCTTTTATTGACTGCACGGCTCATCGTGGGCGGGTGAGAGTGTCTATTCATGTGCTGCGTGAGAGCCTCCACATGGCAGGCGTGTGTTTCCCTGCAGGCATGTGCTCTGCTTGGCTCCAACCTCCACCTTTATTGTGCTGCCATGGCAGCTGGGAGAATTACCATACCGGCCTCCTTCCTTCCCCGCAGCTTCCTTGTTTCATCCCAGGAGGGAACAGAGCAAGAAAGGGGGTTGGAGGGAGTACAGGGGGAGAGTGTGATGGAAAGGGTAAGGAGAGGTAGAGTACAGAGGGACAGAGAAGAGGAGAAGGGCATTTGAAGGCCTTGATCACTACCGTGGACAGTAAATATCCTTTGATAACCTGAGATGAAAGACCAGACTAGAGATTTTCCTCCTCTGTTGTCTTGACACAATTCAGAAAACAAAAGAAAGAGGAATTCTTCACGAATATGAGACACTGTACATAGTAGAGTGCATAATAACAACACTGCACTCTGCCTCTGGCGAAAGTACCATTACCCAAAGTAGCTCTCCCCCTGCCTTCCACCCTCCACTGAATGACTCCTGCATGACAGTCCCTCTCCTCCCCAGATGCATCCTGGGTAATGGCGGTGTGCACTTCCAGGTGTCAGCAGATTGCTCCGTGGGATGTCACAGCGGATATTTCACGTTCTGATGGCTCGTCTCGTCAAGGAGTGACCTCCAAACTCCTGTGTCAGCAGGATGACTTGGGATGTGTCACACTGTGTGACCAGTACAGCGCTGAGATGAGGACAATGCTGGGCCAACAAAGTTTTCATGGAGCAAAAACACAAATACAAACAATGCTGCAGTTCACACGGTTTGTTTGTTATGAGCGCCAAACTCTGTGTAAAGTCTTGTCACAATAAAGGAATAAAGGTGATGGAAAAACTATTCAGAGCCATCAGCAAATCTGATCAGTGTCGACATAACATCACCATGTACTGTTTGCAGAGTGTGATTTTTCTCTTATTAGAAAACAGGTTGCCTTGCTCTTTAACTCTATGAATTACACTGGAGCGGTGACTCAGGTCAGATCAAACTACTTATGAGGATGGAGACATCAGCCATTCTCTCTTCGTGGTCCCAAGCGGCCACTGGGAGAGAGAGAGAGAGAAGCAGCCAAAAATACCCCAGCCCTCAGGACAGGGCCCTTGAAGCCCTACAACAGGGGCCGTGAAGCAGGCCGCTGTCGCTGACGTCCCATCGGCCATCTGTCAGAGCGGGAGGACAGGGGCGAGGGAATGCGACAGGACTGAGTGGGTCGTTGCATGGCCGCGCCCCTGCCTCCGCTGAGAGTCGTCCCCTGTGATGGATCACCGGATGGCCCAGGCATTAATCTTCCCTCAGCCAGCTGATCCAGCACTCCTCCTCCTCCTCCTCCTCCTCCTCCTCCAGTGGTGGCCAGCCACACAGCCCGCCATGCACACCCCCAGACTGGGCTGATTTCATCAGCCTCCGGCCCCCTCCCCCACCCTCCACCGTCCCACAGCCACATCATCAACAGAGTTATAAGCTGGCCTGTTTGTCATGTGTGGTGGCGCGTTGCTGAAAAGCTAGGGAGGGGTTTAATCTTACACCTTTTCTGTTGTTGAAACGGTTTCCAATAACACACACACTATAGTCCATGATACGCTACACATTTGTGAATGTTCCTTTTCATCTTTTAATATAATAAGTATATGCCAACATTTAACACGTGTTTGATACCATTCCTCATTCCATTCTATGCATTACAATGAGCCCGTCCTACGATTTGTCCTCCACCAGTCCCCACTGGTTTCCAGCCAATATCATAATAACTTTATGGCAATAATCAATATATACTCAGGAACTGATCAATGTTAGTCGCACGCATCTCTATCATCACCATCATCATCATCATCACCACTACTGACATTGTATCAACATGAACAACATCTTCATCGTCATCATCATCCTTGTCATGGCAACACAAGGAACCCCCGTTCTCTGTGTTTAGAAGGCCAGTGGCAGAGGGGATGACACCTCACTATGTGTCTGTTGTACAGCTCAGAGAGGTTCCTCTGCTGGACTATAATGACCTTGCTGCTCATTATTTTCACTCTTCTAGAAAGGGCATTGTTGGCCTTAATGCTAAGGTTATCATACCAACAAACCAAAGCAAAAGTTAAGACAGACTCTATATATATGATCTGTTAGAAAAGGGTCGTCACGGTCTTCTCTACGTGGAACTCCTGCCAGCTTCCTCAGACAGGCGCTGCTGGCCTTTTTTACACAACGTGTCAGTATTACGATCAAAACTCAGCTTGTTATCTACTGTACTGGATCATAGTGTCAAGGTACTTGCAGTGTGATGGGTGAGGATGGAGGTTTTCTCGTTTTTAGGAGGTTTTCTGGTGGTAAGAACGGATGCTGCTGTCCAGCAGTAAATGAAGGAGCCGCGTTTGGAGCCTGGTGCCACACTTGCGGTTGACAGGAGTTATGGTGCGTCAATAAATTCAACCCTGCCTGCTGTTTCGCTCGCTATTATCTTATTGATTGCACATTCTCATCAGGCCTCATATTGAAGGGGCCCTGAAAATCACCCATAAATCTCCTTACAAGTGGTCCTTTGGTAATAACTCAGTCAACACCTGTACTGGACTTCACCGCCCCCCCTTCCAACCTGCTCCCAGCCAGCTCCCAGACCAGGACCTTGGCAGGATTCGGAAAAAAGGAGCTACTGTACGCTCACAAATCTCCCCTCAAAGATTTATTTTCTACACTTCTCTCTGGAATTGTTTGAGTCGAACAAAGAGCTACACTTTCAACCCCTCCCTGGGTCTTAAGATTGTGAGGATTTGCAGTGATGAGGGGAAAGGGAACGGAACACTGCAGGGGTGCAGTAAGTGATCAGGCTTATGTCCACACACACACATTCACATACGCACACTTCAGCAGGAGATTCAGTAATATGATCAGGGTTATAACTCGAGAGTTAAGATTCAGCACGGTACATTCACTCTTTCTCCCTCCCTTTCTTTTGCACACATTCATACCCACACACTCACAGATGTGCACACACACACACACACACACACACACACACACACACATATCCACACACTTGCAGACACGCACACACACACACACACACACACACACACACACACACACACACACACACACACTCAAGGCTTAGGGAGTCAGAGGAGGTAAGTGCCTGCTGACACCAGAGTGACAGAGTGCAGAGTGGACAGAGTCGTCTGTATGTGCTCGATGTTCAAGGGAAGTCAGTGTCCCCTGGTTGTCATTATCTATATCCATCACTATACTGAGGAGAACTGCAGTAAGTCTGGATATGTTTGACATGTAATACACAATCCAACATCCTACACAGATACTATGGCGCATCAGCTAATGTAAGGTAGACAGACATTTTTGGTGTGTGTCTTGTATCTGTGTCTAAGTCGCTTTCCAGATACTGTGTCTGGTAAGTGAGACTTTTGGTGTTTGTATACAGTGTTCTCATGTGAGTGTGTTATTTATACACCATTTGGTAACTGCGTGGATGACGACTGTACTATGTAGTGATGCAACGTTCGTTAATCCACTTAAAGGGCAGAGCCAGACCGGGATTAGAACTATCTCTCTTTTGCTTCAGAGTGAAGAGCTACCTGTCCCTATCACATAGTGGGCTCTATTGTAACGGCATAAAACCCGGGGGGCGCTAGGGGGTGTGTCTGAAATATGATGATGATATTTTCAAGGCCATATTTTCTTCGCTCGATTGATGGCACTTGAACTGCTCACTGTCGCGAACACGCCTCTCTTACTGCTGCTCCACCCACCTGAGGGCAGCTGAGACGGCGGTCCAGCACCGGGGTCATTTCACCTGTTATCGTCGACACAAATACGCCTGCGTTTCGACTTTTTGCACTTGCTGAAAATACAGGCGTGTGTGTGTGTGTGTGTGTGTGTGTGTGTGTATGCGCGTGTACATCACTTCCTATAATTTCCCTTGTGATTCCAGCTGGGTGCAGTAGAGGTCACATGGTCCGTGGTGTTGAGCTGTGAGGTCACACCCAGCACCAGTAACCAGACACCAGTGTGTCTTCCCATTGACACTGTGGAAACCAGATACCTGCTACAATACAGAGGTCACAGCAGAAGGCCATTGACAGTCTGCAGATCTTACTGCAGACATATGCTCAGACAAACTCTAGTTTAAAAGGATTAAAGGGCACTTTGTACATTCCGATTGCAAAAGAGATAGTGATTGCTTTGGGGAGAACACAAAAATGGATTTAGGATGCAGATAAAAGAGGATTTAGAGGGGGTTAGTTGAAGAAGAGTTTGCATAAGGGAGTGTCAGGAGTGGGTGACCGCCCATTCACCGCTGGAGTCTACTGCGTGGGTACGCTCAGATCTAACACCATGGAGAACAGTGTAAAATCACAATGATCTGTCACATTGTGTTCCATGACTCAGGGTGGCGGGTGTGTGTGTGTGTGTGTGTGTGTGTGTGTGTGTGTGTGTGTGTGTGTGTGTGTGTGTGTGAGCAGAGCACGTCTTGTATTATGCTGGCATGTGATGGGGATTTTGGGAGGAAACAAGGGTGAGCTGAGATGGGGGAGGGGGGGCTGGGACTTGGTACCCTCTTCCCAAACACCAGACAGTGTTTAATTACAGTGTAATGAAATAATAAAGAAGAGACCTACAGGGTTTGATAATGAATCTCAAACCATCCTCGGAATTATTTCAATCCCCTACTGTTTCCATCTAACATTAATCGATTTTTGAAAGCTTGGCTGAACCTTGCAGCGTCCTATTACTTTTTTCAGAGTATGTGCATTGGGTTTAATTAAAGTATTTTTCTTTGGGGCCATATTGTCTTAGATTGGCTCAGAGGAATGGTGCTTAGAAAAACAGAAGCATTGTTCTCTGCTCTGTGAAATATCGGTTCTGACAGATAGAGGCCTCTATTCATTAGCAACTCCCCACCTGCTAAGATCACACCTGTTCTTTTCCCACCTGCAGTGACTGGCAACTTTCACAACTTTCAACGCCTGACAAGACTTCAGAATGCTGTATCTGCAGAGCTCCTGAAACTGCATGTAAAATCACAGCACTGTTGTACAGTGTGTGCGGTTTGATGGAAGAGATCGGTATTGATGATGCTCTTCCCAGTGGTTAATAACAGCTCTGTAAGACGTTGAATACTTAGGTTTTTTTTTATCAGCGATGGAGTCTAAATTTAGCACTGTGAATGGTTTCTTGCTCACCCTATTCTTGATTATTGATTTATTTTTAACTAATTAGACAGAACGATGTCAGACAGAGAATATTGATAATGAAGGGGAGGTCCTTCTTTCTCCTTGCTCTCCTGCTCTTTTTTTCCCTCATCCTCTCACGCTCTTTCACTCTGTTTACCCCTCCCCCAACCCCTCTGTCTCCCTCGTTAAGCCATGGGAACCTTAAGGCCAATCTATACAGAGGGGTTTCTGGCGAGGCGGCTGTGAGCTGTGAGCTACACTAGATTTCGTAGTCTGATTAGAACAGTACATCCAGCATTAACTACCTCCGGAGGTGCCTTCTCTAATACCTCTCACAAAAAGAACACTCACTCCTACACCTACTGTAAATGCCTAATGCCATCCATCCAGACAGACAGACGGACAGACAGACAGACAGACAGACACAAACACGCATGCACGCACACACGCACACACGCACACACGCACACACAGAGAAGCTAGGAGAACACTGACTGAACAATAATCAAAGAAAATAGGTGATGCTTATGCCAGCAAAATGTCTCCCCCTGGGGAAAAGTAATAACTACTGTGACACGAAGGTCATCACAGTGTTTTCAACGTCTCTTTACGGATACAGGAGGGGCAATCGGGGGGCTGAGGAGATGCAGTAGAAGAGGGCCCATGGGAGGTCAGACATACCATGACAACGCTAGTCCTCTCAGGCTGGCAGGTATTCTGTTTGGGGGGAGCTGAAGTTTAAGCTCAAATGAGATTTAGGCTAAGGGATTATAATTAGCTGTTACGGGGTAGATCAAGCTTGCCTTTGCAACCTCTCCAGCTCGTGCACATGGAATCAGATTTCTCTGACATTGTTCTAAGTGATCTTCCCTCACAGTCGTTGGCCTCCCTCCTATCATTGAGAAACGGAGAAACAAATACTTGTTTCAGGTTTTTACTGGATTTGGCTGTATGTGAGTGGATTTTTGAACGGCCTGGCGGTTAAGACCTTGGTAATTCCGTAATGACTTTATTGCCGTCACAGCTTTTCAACCATTGCGAAACTCTGCACTATTAAAAGCACTGAGCTGGCTATCATGTCTTTACGAGACGTATACATTTGAGTGACGGTAATTCCACAACACAGGACTCAAAAATGTGTCTGAACGAAAGTGTTGACAACACCAAAACACTGTTCCTGCATTGACAGCACTTCCTAAGGAGGTAAAGGAAGTTTAAGTGGGATTCCGATGAGCTAGCTGCTTATTCCAGCGCTTGCTGGGTGTGTACACGTGCACATATTAGACAGGAAGCTGTCTTTGAAGTCTTGTAGCGCTGCCAGTCTAGGTGAAGAGTTGGGTAGTCTGAGGTGACAGTGTTTGATTTCCCTGAGATTGCATGAGTCATTATTGTCTGTGCTCCACCTTGTGGGCTCTAACTTTGCGAGCCCCTATGACCTCATAAAGCCTTAATGTCGTGGGCACAGCGCCCAGGCCATGGTAATGACTCCAGCAGGCACCATGCCCACCCAGGGAAGGGCCTTGGCGGCTCCAGCCACACCTCGCTCTCCCTTCCATTTACCTTGCCATCATCACCCCATTTGGGCCTTTCATCAAGATCTATGCTGACGCACTGAGATTCTCCTGCCCACATTATAATACTGTGTCAATTCACACCAATGGTGTGAATCAGTGCAAAATGACAACTCCTTGCTCTCAAATCTTTCTTTGTTATAGGAAACTATCCGAAAACTCAGATGATTTTCTTTGTATTGCAGAAATGTCTTTTACAACAATGTAAACGCCTCAATGACTCAACAGTTTTGTCTTTCTCAAATGTTTTCTCCCCTCTGGCCCTATTAGGCAGTGAAGTGCAGTCTTTATGTTTGTGACCAATGCCTCAGGCACTCCAGATCAGACGCCCCGGCCTCTGTTTCCCATGGCTGGCTGGCTGCTTTGAAGCCTGAATCTGCTCCAAACCAGAGGATGGAGGGAGGCAGGTAGAACAGACACACCAAGCACTCTGGATGAAGGGTGTCCCCTGTCCTCTTTGATGTTTGTTCATACATCTGTCTGAGGAAATGACATACAGATTTGTCGTGCATCTCATTTTTGAGAGGTCTTGAGATGATTTCATCGTGCGTGTGAATCATACCGTACATGTTCTAAGGTTTTCTAAGAAATTATGTCAATGACACCATAACATACTCGCTTTAGAAAGGTGTCTTTGATGATAAATACAGTTATTTTTAGATCAGGGAATAGTGAATATTTTAAAGATTATAGATGCGGTCAACAGTTTCGCAGAAGAGTCTATTCATGCATTTTCTGCGAGGTTTCTTTGAGAGACACTCCCATTGATCATAAGCGTATGCTGTAAGTGAGTTGAGTATGAATATTTATAATGGGTGGCTATGTATCTGAAGGAGCTCTGAGTGGTTCCTGCTGTGTTGTGTACTCTCCCAAGGAAACACACACGGGCCGAGCTGTCATGGAAACAAACTCGCCTTTACAATCACAGGAGCTTTAAATGTTTTATTTTTATAGCATTGCAGCTAAAAGCGGCCATGCATGTTTTATCCGGTTCATTGTTCTGTTGAAAAGCAGCCAGATACGATGACTATGAATTATTGATGAGCCACATGGACATTAATGTGGATATTTACATACAGTATATTGTGGCGTTATTTGTAGATAAACAATCCACTGTAAAAACCCAACATGAATACAAATTCAAGCCTTAATGAATCTACACATCACCGCCTTTAATGGAGGGGTTTCTGTGGTATGTGGCATGCATATCTACAATGTTTTCGAGGTAAAGAGCAATGTGAAAACAGTCGGCATCTGTCGTCAGACTGCGGTTCACTGTAGCTATTTTTAACTGTAAGTTCTGTTTCTAGTCTAACCTGGTCCTGTGTTATCCGATAGCCTCTTATGAATGTTACAAAGGAGCAGTTATTAGAAAACCACTACTTGCAGCACAGTCTCCCAATTCAGTGCTAAAACTATTAACAGGAAATATCAGTAGATATTAGGAAAATAACTGTTATGTAAAGCAAGTGACAGAGAGAGAGAGGGGGGGGGGGGTGTAGGAATGCGCAGCCAGTATAGTCAGCCGAGTGGAGCTTGTTTTGTGTTTGGGAGGAACGTCTAAGGTCCTTGCTGAATTTGAGATTGATCTGTCAAGGCCTTCGCTCTTCGATTTTTCTCCTTGGAGTTGCAGAGTCATCTTGGCAGCAGTACCTGTATCTCCACCCCCACTCCCCACTCTTGCATCCTGCATTGCATCCTGGCTGGTCAGCTGGGGAGCACTCTCTGGGACACGGGTGCAGTGTTCAGCACTTTCTCAGTGACCTTGAGGAAGTGCAGGCGACCTCGGCTTCCGACAGAGCTGAACCCACACTACTTCTACGGCCCCAGCCAAGGGTGAGGCACATGCAACTGATGCAACTGTAGCTGCTACGCCATTGCTACATATGAAGCTGTCAAAAAAACAGACAGGTGTGCAGACTCTGTATCTGTGTCAGGATCACACCTTTGAAGTTGAATGTGTCAGTATAATGTGAGGTGTTAATTAGTTTCCATACATTTCACTATCAGATACTGTTACATTCCTGTAGGATTGTCTGTTTGAGATTGTACTGTACATGTCCGAGGAGACAGAATACCTGTGTTTGATTCAGCAGTGGACCTAAAGAGTCTAAGGACCAAATGGCAAACTTTTCATTAATTCAATAAAGCATAGGCCTACTGCTTTGTGTCCTACGGCATGCCATCACAGAAGGGCGTTTACTGGAGAATGTATAATCTACTACTGAAAGCATCACACAACACACATTGTTTGTATACATGAATTCCATTTTTATTTGAGTCATGATCACCTTTCAGGTTGGTCTTACAATGATACTTCTTATGGAAAATGGTAGCACCAGAGGCAACCACTAATTGCCTATTCTCTGATTGATTCAAATTTGTGCTGTTTTAAAAACCATTGATTATCACTACATTGTCAATTATTTAATATGCAAAGGCTGTTTGTTTTTTATGTTGCAAAATGAAACCAGAGATTATAATGCCTAGTAGCATATAGGCCTACCATTTCCTTACAAACCATAGTTATTCAAATGAAAAGGAGATGACAGCATAATAAAAAAAGGAGCTTATGGAATTAACTTTCAGGATAAGGATTACAATAACATACTCTATAGATATATTATGTTTATATTTATGTACATATATGGCACTTGATGACACAAAATCAAGAGAAAAAAAAAATCAGAAATGAAACCAATGGGCGCTTGGGTGTAAAAAAAAAAGGAAAAAAAAGAAGAAAAAAAAGAAGAAAAGTCACAGACGTTAGCTTTTGCAGCACATTCTCCCAAGTGCTGCTGTTCAGCTTAAGCAATGAGGTTAAGGTCAATGGTGCGAACCCAGGCAACCAAAACAACGACAGTGCTAAGTTAAGCTATAAAGATGTGAAATGAGTGATAAACTAAGAATATGTTATCTACAAGTCGGAATAATTGTCTACTACCTCAAACAAATTGTGTTTTGTTGTGGTGTTCAAAACCGGTGGACTGTCGTAAAAACACCGTCACAGCACAAGTCGGATATTATTTTGGCTCATTGTATTCATATTTAGTGCAGGTATTTACTCCATGTTCACCTGCTGAAGTGGACGACAGAGTAAATAGGCCTATGTGAACACATAAAATCATATGCTTTTAAGAAGCCCTTTACAATATATTAATCATACTAAAAAAAATTCGCATCAGTGCCTTCTCATAAATATGATGGTCCGTTTGTTTTAGTTGTCAAAAAAAGACAAATAAAATCGATCTACCCCACCTACTTCATAAATAAGGTCGGTGAGATAAACTGTCCACCACATTCTTAATAAATATATTTGAAATATTTGTACAAATGTCCCATATCTGACTTAAGTACAGCCTCCATTCGCTCCTACCCTGCTACACATAAGCAGAGTCACTTGACTGAGTGCGGCCGAAATTGGGCATGCTCATTCTGGGCAAGTCTTTGTTGCGGATCTCGTAGATGGACTTCCTCCTTGCTTGCACGCCTTTAACTGCTGTTTTGATTTTCTTCCATCCAAGATGATTGAGTTCAGCCAAGTTCAGAAGCACGCAGACGCCACTGACCGCAAACATGAAGACCAGAAACACGGTCTTCTCCGTTGGTCTTGAAACGTAGCATTCTACATCTTTGATGCAGGGATATCGATCACACTCATATACTGCGGGGACAGTGAATCCGTACAGGAAATATTGACCCACCAGAAACCCTATCTCTAGCGCATTTCTGAAAACCACTTGGATGATGTAAAATCTTGAGATGCCCTCCTGTCTCCTCATTTTAGACTTAGTAGTTCTCATGGCCGAATTTGGGATATCCTTCACCTCCAAGCAGTCAGGTTCGGCTTCTTTGGTGGAGTTCTCTGTGTTCTGAAGTACTCCATTAACAATTGTGTTTTTGATCTTTTTGCTGTCGTCTCTTTTCATGGAATCCTGGTCCTTGTCTAAGGAGAGGTACACGGTAGAGTACCTCCGCTCCTTCTGCTTGGCAGACTGGTGCACTGAGTAGGTGATAAAGCAGAGGCTAGGGCAGCACACCATAATAATCTGAAATACCCAATATCTGATGTGGGAGATGGGGAATGCCTTGTCGTAGCAAGCCTGGTTACAGCCCGGTTGTAAGGTGTTGCAAACGAACATGGACTGCTCGTCATCATAGACAGTCTCTCCAACTATCGCTACTATCAGAATCCGGAAGATCACCACCACTGTTAGGAGGATCCTAAAAGCAAACAAGCAAATACACAAATGTATCTGTTTAGATTTGCAGAGTTCATATGCTTAATATTTAAACAAACAGATATATAGATACACAATTAGGGATTGGAAAGTAAAGCCTCTAGCCTCGTGTAAACGGGCGCTTAGGAGCTGTCCAGTGCTGAAAGCCACCAGCCGGTTCTGAATTGAAAGCGCTACGCGCCAGTCATATCACGGCATTTATCTTGCCACATTCTTAAATGTGAACATATTTAGTGTTATCAAACCAATGCTGCATGTTTATGTACTACATTGCCATTGGTTCACCGATTATATCGTAATGCCACGGACCTTAATTGGTTGATTGTGTAGAATTTCTATAGGCCTACACTACGTTATGTTATACTGCTTTCACTACTTGATTGTAAAACCTAACCTCTTGGTAACACTTTTGCAAAGTACTCTACATCTTACCTTCCGATCATAGTGGAGTGCTGCTGGACAGCTGCCTCCAAGAGCCGCTCTAGTATTGTCCACTCCCCCATGGTTGTTCATTCGGAGACGATGGCACACTGTGCACTGTGCAAAATTCTTATGGAATCTATTGTTTCCCGTCTTTCTCTCCGGAGGCTACAGTGTTATCTGGTGAATGCATTGATACCGCGCCGCTGCTGCGCTCCTGCCCTCTGCGCTTCTGCTGAAAGCTCACTCAAAAACCCAAGCACTTTTGCTTGCGCGAGTCAGGAGTGCTGATTAGTAGAAAGCCCTCCTATTTTCGATCGCGCGCGCCGTACTGTAGGTCGCGCGGAGCTTGAATGGAGGACAGTTCGGTATAATGTTTGGTGAGCGTTAATCCTGCTTTAAGTAGACTCCCCCCATTGCGTCACGCGCAGACAGGTTGGTGGAGAAAGGCCAGAGGCGCAGTTTTTTGGTTTCATTATTCTCCAAGTATGTTGAGAGTGCAGCAGATTAATCTGGACTGTAATAAAAATGATTGGTGATCAAATCAAATTACAGGGGATGTCTGTCGCCTGCAATACAACCGCGACCGTGACAGAATAGTGTGTTTCAGAGAGAGAGAGAGAGAGAGAGAGAGAGAGAGAGAGAGAGAGAGAGACAGAAACAGAGACAGAGACAGAGACAGAGACATTGTAGCAGACAGTGTTGTTGTGTTTACAATAGATAGACTATAGTCATATGATATCCAATTCCAGTAATTGGGGCTTTTCAAATAAAGGTGCCGTCGTCAGGTAAACTGATGATCCGATGCCTCAAAGCATTGTGATGGAAGGCTGCGATAATTCCTTAGACAAACTTGCCTGAGTAGCCTACGATTCCAGTTAGTTAATCGCTTTAAGGGGTTACTTGAGTGGGCCTAAAGATAGACACAACTTAGGGCTGGCTGCCCCCATAGTATTTTTTAATCACTATCAACCAAATTACAGTAATCAGTAAAACGGAGGTTGCACTCGACTGGGTACTCTACCATCAATCAATGTAATGTATTATGACGATAGGAATCCGTACACAACACATATTTCATTTTCTTATTTAAATAAAAAGTAGCCTAAATATTCGTATTGGTTATGAATGCATGCAAGCACATGATAGAGGGGATGACAAACACACAATTCCCGGGTCTTGTTTATTTATAAACCAATAAATATCCACATATACAGTACATTCATTTATAAACCAGTAAATAACAACATATAAATTGCACTTGTTGTATGTAAACAAACTGTACATCGACAAAACATAAAGAAGGGCTGCCTGGATTTGTAATTCCATATCCATATCGATATTAATATCCAGGCGGAGGTAATGTAAAGAGTTTTTTGCATCTGTCTGCGACTGTCAGGAGCCTTTGAGCGCTTAGAAGCACTTCCTGTGAACGATGGAAGGGCCTGCCTCATCGTACTCCTGCTTGCTGATCCACATCTGCTGGAAGGTGGACAGAGAAGCCAGGATGGAGCCTCCGATCCAGACGGAGTACTTACGCTCGGGGGGAGCAATGATCTGAGGGTCAAGAGAAGTAAAGATCAGCACTAGTCCTCTCAATATGTTGCAGTAATATCATTGGTAATGTATAGTTATGAACTACACTGTGAGAGTGTGCAAGGTTATAGTTTCAGATTGGATATTCATTTTGGGGTTTTTCAGTGAGACATGAGGATAGTACCTTGATCTTCATGGTGCTGGGGGCCAGGGCTGTGATCTCCTTCTGCATCCTGTCAGCAATACCAGGGTACATGGTGGTACCTCCGGACAGGACGTTGTTGGCGTACAGGTCCTTACGGATATCTATGTCACACTTCATGATGCTGTTGTAGGTGGTCTCATGGATACCAGCAGATTCCATGCCTGTTGTAAAGGAAAGGAACACGTTGTCAGGGATAACACATCACCTACATACTGCAGGCCAAATTCCACTAAGCTACCTACCAATGAAGGAAGGCTGGAAGAGGGTCTCGGGGCAGCGGAACCGCTCGTTGCCGATGGTGATGACCTGACCGTCGGGCAGCTCATAGCTCTTCTCCAGGGAAGAGGAGGAGGCGGCGGTGGCCATCTCGTTCTCAAAGTCCAGAGCCACGTAGCACAGCTTCTCCTTGATGTCACGCACGATCTCACGCTCAGCTGTCACAGAAGAGAGCGCAACGTTTGGTCCAAACGAGTGAACTTTAGAACTGAAGTTGGTGAAATAGTATGGTCAGGAATGATGTGCTCACCAGTGGTAACGAAAGAGTAGCCACGCTCAGTCAGGATCTTCATCAGGTAGTCAGTCAGGTCGCGACCGGCCAGATCCAGACGCATGATGGCATGGGGCAGGGCGTAACCCTCATAGATGGGCACGTTGTGGGTCACACCATCACCAGAGTCCAGCACAATACCTAACGTGGGAGGAATAATAATGTAAGGTCTATAACAGGTTACATGTAACACAATTGTGCAGATATTTAACCACATTCTTCTCCATGGAGCATTTCTCCTCTCGCTGCTCACCTGTGGTACGACCGGAGGCATAAAGGGACAGCACGGCCTGGATGGCCACGTACATGGCAGGAACGTTGAAGGTCTCAAACATGATCTGGGTCATCTTCTCTCTGTTGGCCTTGGGGTTGAGGGGGGCTTCAGTGAGCAGGGTGGGGTGCTCCTCGGGGGCCACGCGCAGCTCGTTGTAGAAGGTGTGGTGCCAGATCTTCTCCATGTCGTCCCAGTTGGTGATGATGCCGTGCTCGATGGGGTACTTCAGGGTCAGGATACCCCTCTTGCTCTGGGCCTCGTCTCCCACATAGGAGTCTTTCTGACCCATACCCACCATCACACCCTATAGTAGAAGACAGGGAACAAGTGTCATCAATACAGCACTTTGTCTGAATCTCATAGTGTATTAGTTTGGTCAAATAAACAAGGGAGCAAATAAGCAGGGGAAATGTTATTATGATCTACAATCCTAAACCTTCAAATCAGAACGCTTTGATGACATAGCAGATTAGGCCACTCAACAGTCTCCAGTTCAGTTGTTTTGATGCTGTGAAGCTTTACCTGGTGACGGGGGCGACCGACGATGGAGGGGAACACAGCGCGAGGTGCGTCATCTCCAGCAAAACCAGCTTTCACCAGTCCGGATCCATTGTCGCACACAAGGGCGGTAGTCTCATCGTCGTCACACATGGTGTCAGCTGAGTTTCTGATGTAAAAAAAAACGCACATGCTTAGCTAAGCAAAGTGAGACCATGAACGTCCGTCACAAATCGTGTTGTCATTGTCATAATTTCCTTCCATTTCTTATAAAACCCAATACTCTAGTCTAGAGAGACAGTTTATCAATATCAACAGTTTAACAGATACTTCAACCCTCCCAATAAATAAACTACACTGAAAAATGTATAAAGAGGAATTAATACAAATACAAATTCCAGAGTCAGTAGCGCATATATCGATATACTATCCAGCAAGAAAGCAAGCTGCTTTTGAATTTCAAGTCTAAGTTTATCTAAGTTTATTCCAATTTAGTTCCCGGTGGTTGTTGTCGGATGCGTAATGGTCCATTGATCATTGGCTCCAACCACGATACACAAGTTTACTAATTGGCAATAACTCCTGCCGGTCTCCCGCAGTTGTTTGAAAAGTTTGCAGGGCAGTGTCTCTCCATACTCACCAGATCAGTACCAGAAGCCTGTTGTTTGGAATAAGCAGGGGTAGAGTGCTCAGGGCACACGCCAATTTATACTCAACAAGTTCCCCTCCGCCCCACGACCCCCAATTCACCTTATTTGGTAGCCCCAGCGCCACAGAGCGGAGTGGCCATGAATGGAAGGGCGCGTAGGAGAAAGGGAAGGCCCGCGCGATGACTCCTGGACCAAGACCCATGTATGGAGGGGGATCCGCGCAGACACAGCGGGTTGGTGGTTGACGGTGCGTAGAGATATTCCTTTCTTTTCAACACGTCAATGGGAGTAGAGAGAAAGACGTTATTGATAGCTTAGGTTTCAAAAGCAGACGTCATTCATGCATATTGGATGAGCCATATCTTTTCAGAGATACGTTTGCACTTAGGAAACGTTGGTAGACATAGTGCATGATATAAACCCATAAGGTCTAAAATATGTAATGAGAATCATACATTCGTATTTGTAGCCTTGAAATAGATGGTAACCCTCTCAGTTAGAACTTATGATTGCAATGTGTGTAGTTCAAGACCCCTAACACCCCTAGCAATGTGTATGCTGGTCACAGACGGTTACTGTCATATGAATGATCAGGAGAGCAATGTTGAGTTGTAGGCCTGGGCTCATACATCATCCATTCATTTTTTACTGCTGGGGTGAATCATTCCTTTTTGGTGGACATACACCAGTTTTTTGGTGGTCATACAGCATGTTTTGATTACGGCTGCCTGGTAGACAAATTATTTTTCTCCTAAAATGACTAAGGCTATGAATGTTTCAGAGTGACAAAGAAAAAAGACCAATGCCATATATAAAGAAAGATTTAATTAAGAAGACCTGAAGGGGTCTGATTTATGATGCTGTTGTGACACAAAATTGGAAGAGTGAAGAATGATAAATACAGTAGCTACATTTATACATCCTATCCACTCCCTATCCCAAATAGCTCTGGTGCATCATTTATCATCCTGGATTGGCTGGATACATACATTTACATACTGAATATGTAAGGGAATATATTGGATGAGAAACTGAGAATCTCCTAAAACTGTACTTCTGTGTTTGGTGATTCAGAGGCAGCATCGCCTGACCTCTCTCCTCCTAAATGGTTCCATAGTCCTATACCTTATGTCTCCTCCACCCCCTCAAAAAAACACACATAAACACACCAGCGCTGTGAATGATGCAGAGAGGATATCACTGCAACATAAAAATGATCATCGGACTCCTTTGATGAGAGCAGCTGTTTAATAACCAGAATCACATCGTATCTATACTGTAGAGTCAGGGCGTGGTAACTGGGGATTAGGCTCTGCCCAAAATACTTCCTTTGTCTTATTTTACACCCTGACTCACACTCAATAACGTTCCAGTGCATGGACATCACAGGTACATCAGCTCCTTGTAGAGGTATGCATTTGTACCGTGTATGTTTTTCCCAGAGTCTCTGGATACATGGTGTTTTTGCTGTAGGTGTAAATGGGTTTTTGGTACTGTGGTGATCACAGCAAGTTTTGACCTCTTCCTCTGACAGAGGGGAAGTCATGTGACTCTATGTGTGGGTGATACAACCAGTAGCGCTTTACACATAATCCCACCCACATTCTATATCTGAGCATCTGTCAGCTGGCTTGGGTCTCCTGGTACAAATGGTTGGGGGTTGGGAGGGGGTGGGGGGGTGGGGTGGGGATTGTGGTCAAAAATAACTGTGATGGGTTTTTCTATGCATACTGTATGAGGAGAAAAAGTCAGCCTGATGAGTTGCTAGTTTTCACTGTGGGTTTGTTGCAGAAAAACAAACCAATGAGGCATTTGTTTCCATTGTTTGTTTCCAAATGAATTTGGATGTCAAACCCTCTTGACATACTGCACCACAAGATAAAAGTCAATGTCGGTCAAACATACCAACTTTCTTTATACCAAAAATGTACTGATACTCACTACTAAAGTATGAGTATATAGGCTTAATGTATGCCCTTAGTAGCTGTAGTCATTTATAATCATTCCCTGGAGTGAACTTCTTACACCCAAACATCAACCTTAAACCTAAACATCTGTTCTTAAAGGCAAGCTTAAAATCATTCTGAATAATCCTATTTGTTTTGCAGCCACTCTTTCATTCTGATGATATAAGTAATACTCCCCTCTTCACACTAACCTTTTAAATCTTTCACACTGTGCAGTGCTTGGTGGGTATAGCGTAAGTACGAATGTAAATGATTGACTTCACTAGCTTTTAATCTTCCTTTAAATTGGGCAAGGTATCATTTTCAACATGTTGCCTCGACAACCTGTTCCAATCATTTACTGCCAGGCTGCTGTGGTTAATGAAGGATTGTTCAGTCACTGAAAGCTCAGTTTTTTTTTCGGATCAATTTTGATGATGAGATACCTCAGTCTGAAAGTCCTACGCATATTACTAAATAGAAAATGAAGTGAAAAAAAACAACATTTCACGTCCATCTGCTTTGCTTTTCATTATGTAGGGATCTGCATAAATGAATGCATTAGCCTTTGGTATGAACATATGCATATTCATAAAAGCATAAAAATACACCAGTGTAGGTGTTGTTCCATAACAATGCATGCAGCATATTAGCTTCTGTAAGCCCACCTGAACAGTAGGGGACATCTTATGTTTGTTTTGACCTCTGCTTCTCCTTCCACATATCATTCCTTTAAGCTCTATGTTGCCGTTATGGCGTATGGTCATCAGATTTGTTAACTGTTTGAATGGTAAGCTGACCAGCCTTAAATTTACATTCAGGTAAATCATGACACGTCTCAAATCCTACCGATGTGCTGCATAAATATTCGTGACTTCTATTTACTCTCTTAGAAGCCTGCACTTTGGCGACCTCATACCATTCTCTCCTGTCTCCCCTCCCTCCCTCACTCCCCTCCCTCCCTCCCCACCCATCTCTCACTGCAACCTCACCGTATACATTGATCTAGACTCACCAACCGTGTACGGTCTGTGGACTGTCGCGCGTAAAGAACCCACATAGTGTTCAAGTCGGAGCATGGTACAGTGTTTTTTTCCTGTTTCTGCGCCAGGATTTCAGGAGGGAAATCCTTAGGGAAGTGGAAGGATTGATCTCATCCTTGGCGTTTAACCTCTCTTTCTCTCTCTAGCCCTCTGCCGTCTTCTCGGTGCATATTAAACAGAAGCCATTGATTTGACCATCATTAAGGATTCCATCAATTTCAATTTAATTCCACCCAACGCTTGTGTTCTGTAAACTGAGTTGGCATTGAGGACACTTTGGACCTGTTACCTTGGTTTCTGTGACTCAATGTTTCAATATTGCAATCTTATTAGTCGTATAACCCCATGGTCAGCCTATCTCTGTATGACACATTATTAACAATAGTATGGTCCATATCTATGTTCTGGCATTGGTTCTACTGTTTTAGGAACCCGGTATGGGCTCCTGAATGTCTGCTGAGATTCAGTCTGCAAATATTTTGCTGATTGAAAATAAGTCATTTCCCTGTTTGTGACCTGTCTGCCATTGAGTGTGTTTTTTTCGGTCGATACAAGCTTAGAGTGCACTTCGAAGCATATTGCGTTACATTCAGCTCCTGAATTAGATACAGTAGTTTGATCCAACTGTTTTCGTCAGACCTGCCCCTGAAAGAAAGCATCTCTTGCAGTAAGTCCATGGAGAACTGCTCTAGCTTGGTAATGTGGCATTGTCGAGCTTCGGAGGTCCCACACAACCAAAGATGCATGAAATAGACTCACAGATATGAATATTGGATGTGCTACTTTCACTTGCGCCAAAATGCAATATTTATGGGACATTTACGCTACCGTTATGTTGTTATTCAGGGCGAAAGCATACGGTATTTGTCCCTTACAGGATGTGCAGGATGGCAAGACAAGTGTTTTGGAAAGTGAACGTTAGAATGCAGCATTATTCTTGTCTGTGCGGTGTAATAAGTCCTCCCTGGCCCATAGAGGTGTGGAATGTGGACCCAGCTCCAGATCTATAATCTTTTATCTACGTTGGGAGGGCGGAGGGGTCTTACCAAAGACAGAAGAGATACCATGTCACCACACACTCTGTCATCTCTCTTTTCTCCCTCTCTTTCCCTCTATCTCTCTCACACATGCACGCACACGCACACATGTGCGCACACACACACACCCACCCAGACACACACCTCCCTACAGACAGATTAATGTATTCAGATGCATGGTCTGTCACATAGAGGATTAGGGTATGAAAAGATAAATTCTTCCCTATGGGAATATGGAGGACATTTTCACCAGCTCCCATTGCCATGGAAAGTGTGTGTTTGTGTATGTGTATGTCAACCTGTATGTGTCTGTTCAAGCCAGTGTGTGTGGTCCTTTCTATGTGGGGGTTGACAGTAGTTAGCAGGTAGTGTTAGGGGACACCTGTCCCCCTATTGTTTGCTTCCTTGTGTGGTCTGCTGCTCTCTACTGTGTCTGAGGAGTGGTAGGGGGAGGACTTCTCTGGGGCAGCTGCTGGAGGGTCCTATAGAGTGACAGGGACAGGGGGAACAGGGTTTTATTGACATTCTGCAGGCTATAGCCGTCCCCTGTGCAGACGAAGTGGGTGTGATTCATAAGACACGCTCAGAAACTGGACAGGCCTAGTTTGGTAAGTCGTCTGACAAAGACCGCAAAGTGGAGGGCAATTCACAAATTGGACAGGCGGAGTAGTTCTGAGCGAGGGGAGGACGGATGTAGAGAAGTGATAGCACACAGTAAGTACACGTAGCAACAAGTCAAAGCATTTCTGCTGGGGCATTGCATGTCACGTAGACACAAACCAAACCTGAGGGAGAATAAAGGTGAGCAAAGACGCATCATCACATCATACATTCCTTCATGAGAAGACATTTCACAATCTTTTTTGATTATTGAATTTCGATGAGTCAGCGTTTCATCCAGAATATAAGTCTTACTGTTATGATACAGGAATTTTTTTTCTATTTCATGTCAGTGGCAGATGAATAACATGAACAAAATGATCATAGAAAGAACATTCAGGAAAATACATATAATCACTTGTTTATAGAGGACATGAATTAATCTGATTTGTATTGAAGTAGTGTACTTGGCCTTAATGTACAGCATGTCATGCAATACACATAGAAATATGTGATTCAATACATCAATGTTCCCCGCTGATGGAGCAAGGTAATGAGCAACATGGCTAGCAAGCAGCCCTGAAAACATAACCCATTTTGGTGATGCTTGGTTAAGTTATGCCTCTGACCACAGCCTATCACAAACACTGTCACGTTGAAACAATTCCTGTGGTATGGCATTTCTGTAGGCGGTGGCCTTGAAACCGAAGGCCCCATTCCAAAGCAAGACGAAGCTCTGGCCCCCGCTCCTTCCAAAATACTTCGGCTTATTCCCCCTCAAAAATACCTCCCGTTCTCATCCAGGTCGCGGGGATCACGTCTCTCTCATCAGAACACACTTAACCTTCTATTAATACCCTCTACACTAATACACAAACACTAAGCTGCGTTGGGGGTCTGGTGCGGGGGACCTAGGGGCCCCCTGAGCTGAGAGGGATGCCCGGCTGCAGGCCCTGGTGTCAGGAATGCCTGGCTCTGAAACCCCATCCTGGACAGGGCCTGGGGGGGGGGGGGGTTCAGGGCCGGGGCATGAGTACAAGCCAAGGTCAGACAGGAGCAGCCAGACACTGGTCGGGTGACGTTGGCCTCCACCCTGGACCATGTATTTGGCATAATGACACATTTATAATGATATGTGACACTGCTGCATACAAACACAGGCGCGCGTGCACACACTCACATACACACACACACACACACACACAAACACATATACTGTACACACAAGTTAAAATATCCACTTGTGTAATTATCATGGTACTGTATAACATACATATTTAATGTAGTGAGATTATAGAGGAGCCCCTGAGTACTGATCAGCGTTGCTTGGCGCATAAAGGGATAAACCTTTAAGATTCAGCCTTCCTGGGGGGTTCTGACCCCATCACCACGGTAATAACCAACGTGACTGAGACCTGCTGAGAACTGCACTTCGTCTCAACCCACACAGCCACCCACCGATGCTGGAGTGACATTTTTTCGGGGCTCATAATAAATACATAAGCTCCCCTTTCGCATCCGTCTGATGTTATTTCAGAACTGTCTTGCAGGCCGACTCTGTTAATGGACGACTGGAAGAGGATAGGGGAGACTTTGAGAGTTGGTTACTCATCTCTGGTAACTCTTCTCTGTATGTGAAGGCTGTCAAACATGGACGGGCAACTGTGTAAACATTAACGACTTAAAATGCTCTTAGGGTGCTGGGATGTCAGACATGCCCTGATGCTCATGCGAAATGGAGGCATATGAGAAGGGATCAATGTAATCAATACAGTAGGCTACTGCACATTGGCTGAGAAAGTCATGAATCCACAAAATGCCTGGGATTATACTGCTGGGTGCATCCATAGGCTTACTGTTATGAGCCAATGCAGAAACCAGAAAAGGTCAAGGCTTGGAAATGAGATAACTAGAAAGCCTGTATGAACATGATACAGTTGACTCCGGATAAATGCTTTGGCTTGGGACTGTTGTGACCCGGAGCATGCACTCATCCGGAGCAATTAAATAGAAGCTAGCAATTAATGAAAGTGCACTGTATCAAGAGTCAAGTCGATCTGTGGATCTCAGGAAGACCTATTTTGTTAACCTGGTATAGAAAACCAACCACTACCTTCATCTCTCACTACTTACACCTCCTTGCCAGGAGGAGCCACCATCTATCCAAAGTGATCCACTCTTTCGTGCTGGTGTGGGTCTACGGCTGCCTAACCCAATCAAATGGAGAGCTGTATCGGTCAGGAGGGGCCCGGCCTAGGATTAGGTCCCATGTCTCTATACACCAGAGCAATGTCAGAGATTACACAGCCCTGTAATCAGGATATGACCTATAAAATATGCAGTTATGATGACTCAGGAAGTAGCCAGCTGGGCACTCACATACAGCACAATATGAAACGCTCAAACAGAAAATTCCACAAAAGTATAGGGAAAAGGAGGGGATGATACAAATATATTATACTGTACATAACATTACATACAGTAGTATCTTGGATTTCTTCTTTTCTTGCTGTTGGTCGATCACTAAAAATAGCACACGAAGTATAAGGAAAAGGAGTGGATAAAAGCCTACTAATACATTATACATAACATTACATAGTATCTTGGATTTTGTTTTGGGTCGACAGGTACATGTTAAGGTACAAAGTATTTTACCATGGCACTATAGCAACACACAAATAATACAGTGTATCATCTGACCAGATCCATTACTGCAATTGGAATTTTTGGGTGCCTCATTGAAGAGCAGAATATTTCATTTAGAGAGATTTTAATTTAGATTCCCATAATGGCCAAAATTAATCCTGCTCTCAATCCCTCCCCATGCCCCAGTGGTGTGATAGCAGAGTGAAAACAATGATGGACCATGCAAACATGCTAAACACTTTTATGAATACCATCCAAGCACTTACAAGTCCTTTACAAGTACTTTACTGAACTGTTGTTACAGGCTTGTTGGGGTCTGGGAGAAAACTAATGCTCATATAAGAATAGACATTACACATTTAGATCATATGAAATCCTCAAAAGCAGGGGAAACAGCTTCCTGTCAATTACAGTCTAACAATTTGGATAATAATCTTGAATGGTTTTGAGATGTTCTAAATGTATCCCTTAAAGAGGGAAGTGTACTCCACAAAGCCCTAGCAATTAAATCATTAATAATTATTATATTTGGATATATAACCCCCCTCCCCCCTTTAACAAGATTCCCTCAAAGGTACAGTACCGCTAAGGTTAAAGTGACAGTATGAAAGCAGACAAGGAGTGCATATTTATAAATCAGATTTTAAATACATGCAAAACATACAGTACAACCGTTTTCTGGTTACTAATAATTAATATGTAACAAAAATCTGTTGTTATCCACCATGTAATACTTCTGCAGCATCTCCACCTGACAAGAATATACAAAAAGCAGAGATGCTTGTCCTGTGTGAAGTACATTTCAGAAAACCTAAATAAAGGAACAGGATGCCACCTTGTGTGAAGTGGTGGTACTACAACCAATGATGAGGTGAAATTCCAAGTAATAATGCTATCCTGATGCTGTTGATCCTATAACCTGATGCTATAATCTGAAAATCAACAATACGTTTTGTTACTAATACAGGGTTAGGGTTAGAACAAACATTTCTCAGCTATAACAATAATTCAGAAAAATGAGATAATGACAGGGCCAGTCAATTAAAAACAGAGCATTATTTTATCACACATTGGTACTTTTAAAACAAGGTTATTAGTGTGCTTCCTCTTTATGAAAAAAGGGAACCAAATGTATAATATATATATGGTTTATATATTCATTGTAAACAAATACATATGCAAACTATATTAATCAGTGAATTGAGAGCAACAATAAATACACTACACATACAGTACTGTACGGTAGGACACAGTTCTAAATCTAATGACTTGCTGATCTCCATATATTAGGGACCACTTTATGGAAGATATTAACAGAATAGGCATAAACAAAGACATCATCAAAAATCGGAAGATTAAATGTTAATAAGTAGAGCATGGAAAGGGTTCAAGTACAGTGTGAGTGTAAACCGTAGTTGGAGAGTCCTTCCATGGGCAAGTCCTGAGTTCTTCTCTACCTGTGGGTTTGCGTGTGCGTCTTTAGGTGGCCTGACTGGGTGAAAGTCTTCTCACACACTGTACACTGGAATGGCCTCTGACCTGTGTGGATCAGATAGTGTCTTTTCAATTTAGACGGAGCCTCAAAGCTTTTAAAGCAAATAGCGCACTGATATGAGCTTGCCTGTCTCTCTTTCTCATAGTGTTTCTCAGGGCACCTGTGAAGAAACAGTTTTCTCTTGGTGGAGAAACACTGACTACAGTCTGGGCAGACATGAAGGTCATTGGGAGGTTCAGACGAGTATGTAACAGTCAACTCGGACCTCAGCCTAACCTCCACCCTTTCCTCTTTCACCCCATAGTCTACATTACTCTCAGATGTCTGAGGGGACTGATATAGACTTAACTTGTTATCCACATCATCTGGTCTATCGTGGGATTCAGGCATGCTATGTTCATCCTCCAGATGAATAACATGGTGGCTAGCAATCGGATAGGTCTGTTCATTGTCTGACGTTTCTTGTTGATGTGGATAAGGGCTTAACATGTTCTGAAACTGGGGATGGTTTTGCTGCTCATGTTCACCTGAGGAAGATGTTTCCCCTGGTTTCTCTATTGCAATTGTCCAAGGACTCTTTTCCTGTTTGGGAAGAGGCAAGACACATTTCTGATCTAGGCCTACTTGGCAATCAGGTTTCAAGTTTTCTGGTTTTGCTGGAAGGTCAGATTTAAAGTTGGAGGATAGGTTAAAGTTCTCTGATGAGTTTGAGCTACCTATTGAACAGTAATGAGAATATGGTTCGCCATCATTACTTTCGTAAAGTTGACCATTTCGCACTTGATCACCAAAAGTTTGATTTGGGGGTGGTTCATCTGGATGAAGTGCACCTGCAAAAAGGTGTTCCTCAGAAACAGACCCCTCATTAGAGGCAACATTGTCCTGTTGAGTCAACACGCAGTCATCTTCCCTTTGCTGACCACCATGCCACATGGCCTTATTGTGAACCTTTTGGTGACTCTGTAGATGGCAGAGCTGTCTGAAGGACTTACTACAGACTTGACATCTGAAGGGCTTAATGCCCATGTGGACTAGTAGATGTCTGGAGAGTTTGGAGGGAAAGTCAAAGTTCTTCAGGCAGATCATGCATTGGTGACCCCCTGATTTTCTCTGTGAGACAGAAGCCACTGATTGGCTGTCAAAACTGTTTATTATGGCAGATGATGATGTAGCAGGGACTGCTGAGAGGTCACTGTCATTTGATAAATATAGGCTTTCACTCTGATTAGGGACAAAGTAATCTTCATTAGAACCCTGGGACACGTCTGGTCTTGATAACAGCTCTGTCTCTCTATCTTCAGTGTGACTAGTACAGAGTTTATCCTCCTTCAAAAACTGGGAGTCTTCCTGTCTTGATAAAAGCTCAGTCCCTTGTTTGTGAACAGTCTGGTGTGTCTTCAAATGAGCTTTTTGTCTGAATGTCTTGGGACAAGCAGTGCACTGATAGGACCTCTGTCCTGTATGGGTCAGGGAATGTCGCTGTAGCTTGGAGGGAGCATCAAAGAGCTTTGAGCAAACAGAGCAACAATAACCGCGCTCTCTGCTATGAGTTGGGGGTTTCTTTTCTGATAATTCTTTTGTTTGTTTAGTATTACCTGTAGGGGATTGGTGTACAGGTGTGGTATCAAACACACCACTGGTGTTTTCTGTAGAGTTGTGGCCTTGCCTGAGAGGAATGGACTCCCCAAAAGAATGTCTGGCCACTTCTTTACAGTCCAATCCAGGCAGCAGATTCCCACTGTGGTCCCACGCAGGAGAATGAACATCATGATTGTAACGACTGTCACTTGAGCAATGACCAAAGATAGGTTTGATGGGTTGAATATGCTGGCTTCGGAAACTACCAACTGACCTCCTCTTCACTTCAGAAACAGGCTTATCTAATGCTGGAATAATCCCTGGTTTCTCTGACAACCCCTTTGTCCTCTTAGGATCATTGAAGAATATTTTTCCTTTGTGAATCTTCTGGTGACCCTGTAGATGGCAGAGCTGCCTGAAGGACTTCCAACAGACCTGACATTTATAGGGCTTAATACCAATATGGACCAGTAGATGTCTTGAGAGTTTGGAGGGAAAGTCGAACACCTTCAGACACACCATGCACCGATTTCCCTTGACTTCTTTTGATGACTTGTTTTTACTGTCTGGTACATCGGAGTGAGTGAGGTCAATGTGGCTGTCTGGTTGTCCTTTTCTATTCAGTTCTATTTTGTGTGTTACAGATTTGAGAGAATCTGGGGTAACTTGAGGAGCATAGTCTATGTGAGGTAGAGGGTAGGCCACAGTTTTATCATTTAACTTGCCAAGGTGCACAACGGTTTCTGGAACTTTATGAGTTTGCTGGTGGACTATCAAATGTCTCATCTGTCTAAATCTCCTTCCACATGTGTTGCATGAATAGTTCCGTAGCCAAGTTTGAGACCTCTGGGGTTGCGATTTGAAGCTGTGTTGTGGCAATGGAAGGGTTTTCCTCTTGACAGACCCTGTGTGAACACTGTAGTGTGCCTTCAGATGGGCCAGCTGTCTGAAAGCACGCCAACAGATATTACACTGAAATGGTCTCTGGCCTGTGTGTATGAGGCAATGCCTCTTTAATTTGGAAGGAGAGCTGAAACACTTGAAGCACTCAGGGCATTTATGAACTGTCCTGCTGAAGTTTGATTTCTCAATCATATTTCCATGTTTCTTGACTGTTTTTTCTCTCAAAGAGCTATCCACATCCTTGGCCTGTTTCCCAGATTCACTCAAGTTCTTACCCTTCAGTGGTTCCTCTTCTCTGTGCTGCATCCCAGAGCTGTTGGCCTCAGAGTGCAGCGATATAAGAGGTTTGAATTCAGAGATACAGTAGGAGGAAGAGAGAGAACTTTCCTGAAGTGTGTCTTCGCAAGCAGTCGGACTGATGCTCACCCCCAATGTGCCCTTTGCAATGACTGTGTCTGAGGAGTCTTTCTGCAAACATGTATTTGAGTTATCTGTCTCCTTTGGAGAGATATTTTCAATGCCAAATTGATGCAAGTCAGGCCCTACGCTGACCATTTTCTGTATTGGAGAAGAATGTGTGTTAAGATGGAGTTTCAGGTGTCCTAGTTGCCGAAATGCCTTTTCACAGAGGTGACATCGAAATGGTCTCTGTCCTGTGTGTATAAGGTTGTGCCTCTGCAGTTTGGATGGGGCAGAGAAACCTTTGAAACATGTGACACACTGATAGGTCCTCTTTTGAAGCTTCTTTTCCCCTGTGCCAAAGGCCTCCTGTGGTCCATGATGCCCGGCTAGCATTGTGCCTACTGACAGCTCCACCTCCCCTCTTGGAATTAGCAGTTTAGGCATATTCCAGCAACCAACCATGGGTAACCTGGAGTGAGCAAATATACATTTTTAGAGACGTGTCTACAACAATGCTTGCTAAAATATTGCATTACTTCTCTGAATAATTTGTCGTTCAAGAGCTAACAATCAAATTTACTGTAGATCAAACTCGGGAAAATAAACTGCCTCCAGGGAGCTACTCATTCTCTTGGTAAACACTGAACTCTACATACAAATGATGCTATTGCTTTGGGAAACAGATAGCACAATTAGGAAACGCAGCTAGATTAATTCTAGCAACTCACCTGATCGCACACTTTGAGAGACATCACGAACGCTAATAATATGCCCTAGTGTCGGAAATTGTACTTGTGTATTTCATAATAGGGAAGAAGCTTGCACATTCACTTCCTGAACAAACCATGCAAGATGCGCCGTCTGTTTTTCATGGTCGGGTGGAAACGTCTGCCCCACTGTTGGTTCCTGGTGTTTCGTTCACAACGTTGGTAGGCATTTAGCAGTTATTTTATCAATCTAATGTCGCATCATGCTATATTAGTAACTGAAAATGTCTAGTGTCAATTTAGGTATAGATTCCTACAGCATTAGCTAATTATTATATAGTAATTTTTGTTTTGCTATTAACAATAACAATAACGGCAATAGGCAGTCTATCATAGTGAGGAACATGTATGCGGAGGAGGGTTGACTGTGTTTATGCCTTTCAGCTCACCTGATGAGAATCTCCCCTTGACAGTAAAATACACTTATAAAAGACACACAATGGTATTTCTTCCATTCGAGGCACTCATGAGTAAAAGAGGGTCCCCGAAATTGGACTTTTGGAGATTAATGTGTATTGTGTACCACCTCGCTTTTACATGAGAATGCATGTGGGGGCAGTCTACCCTTAAGAAATTAAATTATTCGTTTTTGCCTCACTTAAATTACATGATTTGGTTACACCTAAAGCTATGGATTTGTGGTTTTATTTGGTGAGAAATGTATTCATGTAATGAATGCATTTCGCAATAACATTTCCTGTAGTCCGTCTTTAAAAGGGTCAAAGTCACACTGTGAACCATAAAGGACCACTTGCGCTGGAATTAAACTCCGTCATAACGGTTGCATAGACAGTAAGAGAAAACATTCGCGAGGAGTCAAAAGCCTTGGGAGAGACCCCAGGGCTGTTAACAGCAGAGGGGTGGTGAGATTCTAATGTGTGTGTGTTAATAGATTTAATTTGTGCCATTATGTTTTTTTGAATTGCCTCAAACCAAACAGGGGTCATATTCACTCTAATCTACATTGAGGAAACACTTCTCATTTCTAAGTATTACCATGATATTATCATAGCCTTTTATGAGGAAACCTTTTAATCTGAGGTCTCTCTCAGACTGACTAGGACATAGCCTACCAGCAGTCTTTAATAAGTACAAACTACAGGATATTTGACAATATAACCGTCAAGAATATTTGATACTGACACAACAATAAAGAAAATACCCTGTTGTGGGAGCAAATGCCTACTTCCTTTAAATCTGACGTTTCTGACAAATTCAAAGTGAGATTTTTGTTTACAATGAAAAAAGATCTTTCTACAACACTCCCTCTACAACCTGCCCGTGGGACATGACAAGCCCCGGACCCATCGCTCGCTCAGGCTTCATCTCTGTGGAATGATGCAAATGATGACAAATTCCTTCATCCCTCATCATGCATGTGTAGCTAATCGGCGTAACACACAGGGATGGGCAGATCTTGGCACTTGGCTGAGGGGCAAGCTGCCTGATTGAATCACTCAGGAGTGGCTCCCTCGGACGTGCCCGTATCATGCTGCTGTCAGGCTGCTGAACAATCTCCTCAAGCAGGGCTCTATTGACTCACACTCTAAACCCCACTCTCCCCTGGTACAGTGTGTGATGAAAACACATTATTCTCATTTGTCTCAGAATCAGCTTGTCGATTCCATTCATATTCTACTCCTGTCTATGACTGACAGTGAATGCCATGTCAGGGACTGTGCACTTTATTTTGCTGTGACTTCAAGACAGCACAGTTTGGAGTGAGGCCACTCATCACCAATGTGTGGTTGTAAATTGTAATTGGATTGACACAGATGTGATCTTTTTATCTATGTAAATCCAACATCATATTACGGTGCTTTTTCCATCACAAATGTATGTTGTGATAGCTGCAGAGAATAATCAGAGATGTACACCTTTCGTTAGTGTTTGAATGGTTGTCACATCAATAGAAGAGGCATGTGATAACCACTAGGTGGCAGTAGTAAGTCACACAGCAATGACCGTACTCAACAGACAAAAGGTATTGCCTTATTCAGAATATTGGAGAAGTCATACATTTTTGTCCAAAAGTGAACCATCACTGTAGATGTTTGTAAGGCTATTTATTCATACTATTGAGTTGTATTTAATAAGCTACACAGTAACCATTTTGTAATTGAAAAGATGTTGAAAAGGTCACAATTCATAACTAATTATGAAAAAAAAATTACCAAGAAAGTAGGATGTAGACAGCCTCTGTAACTTCTTAACACACAAAAAAACCAAAACATTGCAAGCCAGGGGGACACTTGTTCTGCCACGTCGTTGCATGTATCAACTTGCTCTTGTCCTTACAATTAATTCTTACCCACGACCGGTCTCATCTCTTCCGACATGGCAGGACAGGGTTGGCCGTGATGGATGTGACATTAACGGGAGATGAAGCCGGGGAGATGGGACGCCCCAGTCCAATAGTGGCATTTGTCACTGCCCTGGTCATGTAGATTGGCCAGTGTTGGCCACTGACTAAGATTAATGACGACGCTGGCCCTGTCTTTGTTTCTCCATGTGGCTGCCCTGTGTGAAACACAATCCCCAAACATGGTCCAGCTCACATGAACTCCCACAGATCTGCTCACAACCTGCACAATGACATGTAAACATTGCCCACCAACACATGACTTCCTTTTTTGATTGTAGTTTTGTTCAATGTTGACCGATGAAGAAAAACTGTACACAGTAATGATCCGTTTTTTTGATGAATACAATCTTTAGTGTTTGCATTTATATTGCTGCTGCATACCTTGTTAAATATGTGGATGATTTGAAACGTGCACTAAAGAAGGGGTTTGATGTGTTTTCACACAAAGAGCGATACTAACCCACAGTCTGCACACAAAGTGTGATCTGTATGTATCCAGGTTGTTGTGTGCAATCTAGAACTTTGGGAGGACCACGTTTCCCAGTTTGTAATGAAGAAATGAAATAACCTTAAGCTCAATGCACTGCTGCACAGAAAATGGTTTTCCCTGACAGATGAGGTGGCTGGGGCAGGCTCAGATGGATGGGGGATTGGGCTGCTTGTATCAGGCTTCTGGGATGCAGTGCATTCCCCCGGTCATCCATCATCCGGTGACACATCCACTTATATCTGCACTGCACATACATACAGATGTAATCCCCTGTTTGATCATGGATTGGGCTATTCTTATACAATGCACACACTCTCTCTCTCTCTCTGTGTGTGTGTGTGTGTGTGTGTATGTATGTGTGTCAAAGTTTGTGCAGATGGTTTTTAAGCTAAAGTCAAATAAATGTAAACTAGAACAAAGATATCAGAAATGTGTCTATGTGTCTTATAATGTTGATTGTTTTCATGGAACATAAGCTGAAATGAAAACACATCCAATATCACCACCATTATCATGATCTCAAGTTACAACAATGACAACAACAACACTGACTGGTTTTGGTTTGAATAAAGAGCTCATTACCATCTATGCATATTTGTAAGTCTTTCATGCATTGCGCCTGCACATCCCAGATGCTGTGGAGTCATCTGTCCTCCATGCCTCCCCCGCTGTTCCCCCCGCGGTGAGGGGAAATCAGTCACCACACTGCTGTCACTCCTCGGCCCTCTTTCTGTGGAGCAGCCCACCACACGGCCATGTCCAGCCTGCTCTTGACCCTCTCACAGGGGTCTAGCCCAGCCTGCTGGGGTGTGACAGGAAGGGGAAGCCCACAGGATGAGGTCCTGGGGGTCTCGGATAGAAATGTTGACCCCAGTGTATTAGGTGGATCGATTGCTTACTACTCTCAGACCTAGACATGAAATCCCAGGCAGTTGATTTGGCCTACCTGGCCCTAGCAGCCTGTGTGCTGGGGCACGGGGCTAGAAAGATGACACTGTCTCCAGTGTGTTTGGAAGAGGGTAAACAGTGGAGCCTGGCTCAGTGGCCCTGGGGAACCAGCCTAATGTGGCTGAGGTGGTGATGCAGAGCGCTGCCTCCAGATCCCTGGGGGATATGAATGTTGATTAAACATGTGCTCAGCCTTGGATATTGAGTAATTGGACGTGGAGCAAATGTCAAGCGTTTGTTAATTTCTGCGTTATGCTGGGGGTTTATGGGCTGTGATCAGCAGAGGGAGCAGGGCTCAGGGCTGATGAGGCGCGGCACAGCAGGGGTGACGAGGAGCTGCAGAGACAGGACACACCCTTGGCTCTTGGAGAAAGTAAAGGAGATTTGGCTTTGTTGTTACTAATATCCTTACAGCAGATAGATACTTTACACAAGGAGGATGTATGGTTCTCAAGCCTAAAAAGAAGCCGCTCCAGTGGTACCGTCCCTGATCCACCATGCCTATAAAACCTGACGAAAAGCTTGCCTCCTCTGTAGCTTTTGATTATGGAACTGCACGGTCTTAAGGTTTCCATCTCCATCCTGTCTCACCGCTGTGTGCTCTGAATGTGAACCCTTTGCTTCCTTTATTTCTCCCGGTCCAATCTAATGAGCATCATCTCAGTCTCAGGATGCAGGCGGAGGCTCCCTCTCTCCTTTGTGAGGCTGGACAGGTGTCTAACTGAATGATGAATGTCCCTGTTTCTCCCAACATAATTGGCTCCTCGCTGTTTGGCCTTAGTCTGGCTAGATGTCTGCCGGGCGGCCACCTCCATCTGTCAATCACCAACCTGCTGCTGCCTGGCTGGACCACTGATAGCTATGCTAATATACAGCCACACACCCTATTGGCTGAACCTGTGCTGGTCCAAACTAATCCATTACAACTCTGACAGTAATAATCTCCCCCCAAACACAGGGTCCCGTGTGCTAAACGTTATTTGACCGTTCCTGTCACATTGGCGCTGCCAGGCGGACCGACCGGGTGATGGATGACCCGGGCCAGAGCCCTCTCATTCATCACCCATGCTGACTTGTATTTGTGTGTTGTTTCTATAATTTGAAGTTTCTGTGATTTTTAGATTAGTTTCAATTAAGATGTGTCCTCCCCCCATCAAATTTACTGGAAGCATTGTAGGTGTGTATAGTGTACATGCAGTGTGTGTTTGTGTGTGTGTGTGTGTGTGTCATGTTGCATTTCACCCCCAAAAAATCTTACCTTTACCTCACATAAAATAGTATAAAATCAAAAAAATAACTGGATTTCAGTGTGATGAATTATCGATGGTTGGGATCAAGCTCACTGACAAGCAGTAACAGCGAGTGGACCATGTTTATTTTTTAGAGTAATTGCACTGGCTCACTGTGATAGATGTAATCAGAATCAAACGGCCTCACCTGACAGGACCAAATATACAGCTCCTGCACTCTGGAGCACACCCATTAACTTAAATGGTTTATTTTCCTTTCTCACTCAGCAGCTGTGGATGGTCGCACTGTTCCTCATGTAGAATTTCAACCGAGAGAGGTAGCTACTCCACATACCTGTATGAGAAAATGTTACTTCTTGCAGACAATAAAAGCTCTATATTAAAACGTTCTGTGATATTAGATACTGTAAATACTTGTAGCTCCAAGTCTTCAATGGAAAGTAACAACAAAAGTTGAACATTAAAGGAGCCATGCCAAGTCCGTTGGAAATCAGACCCTCCGAAATGTACTTACAGTGTCAAACATTAGCTGTTGTGTTACCGCATGCGTGTACGATATGAAGAGGCAGCCACCAGAGACAGAATGGTGAAAATCAGAGTCTGCTCTCCGAGAACACCCCTGGCCAATTGTAAACAAACCTGTGTCGCCCCTAGGCACTTGATTTTAGAAAGTGCTTTATGGGACCAAAACATAGTTCGGAAAAGAAATGATCGCTGTGAATTAAACATAGCCATTATAACCATTTGAAAGCTTGAATGTTACATATTGCATTGGGAAATTCAACTAGCACAAAAACATGCCTTTTGAATAAATGCCTGTTTTGTTATGGGGCCTCGTGAAAACGATCATTCTGCATTTCGGGGTTGTCGTCTTGTGAGATTTATGTGATGCGAGTGGTCTGGGCACGTTTCCTCTCTGTGATGACCCTGTCAGATCTCATCCCAGGCAGAGGGCAGAGGCATTTGTCACCCGTGAAAGATTCTCACTGCAGGATTTCATCCTTTCTAAAAAAGGAACCATCACGGGCCTATAATGTTTTGTAGCATGCGTTCACCCCCGGCCTCTCTTGAAGAAGACACTTGAAGCAAAGCAACACAAAACAGATAAGGGTTGAGTGCAAAGATCAAACAGAACCACTACAACCTCACATATTTCACCTGGGCTTAGAGAGCCATCCGAAACTATAAACACTTATGTTCAACTTCAGCCAAAAGGAAAGATTTGACTATCATGTAAAAAGCCCTCTGCTGGTGTAACCTGATTCATATTGTCAATATCAGTTGAAAATGAGAGGGTGATGAAGCACTGTTGCAGTCTGAGGGTTAAGAGGGATAAGTTCCTGTTTATAAATACAGCCTGACTCAGTGTTCCTCTGGAGTCTTGTCCCCTGTCTCAACCCCTCTCCTCCCCTGAAGAGGCCCCATGTTACCTCTGTCTGGCCCCGCCATCCATCAGGCCAGACCCAGACTTTGTTGTCGTAATGGAGAACCAGATGAGCTCAGCCAGGTCGCTCACACTCCTCTCTCACAGGCATTTGACCTGAGGTGGGGGGTGGGGGGGGGGGTGGGGGAGCATACACAGGAAAAGGGTCCTAGCTTAGTTCAAGTGTAGTTGTGTTTGTATTGGTGTATTTGTATCAGTGGTAAGTCTTTTCCTATTCATTGTCATAACACATGTGTTTTTGCTTATAAGACAAATCTGGTTGCCTAAAAATCATAGCCAATTCATAACAGGGTACAGAACTTTTGATTAGAAAAGCGATGATTGGAAGGAACATGCAGATATGGCATAAATCATTTTCAATTCAAATGAATTGGTCAGTGAAACCCGGTGACCTATGTCTAAGAGAAAATGTGTTTTTCAAACAACTCTCCTTCCCTGTAGTATTAATTTGTCTTTTCATCATCATGACTTAGACAATGTCCCTAAACAAATCTCACTTTTGTGGCTCCCTGCCTTCCAATGATTGCCTGATGGCTTGACCGTTTGTGACAGTTGTAGCCAAACAGAACGGCCCTGCTAACCAAAATCATGTGTGCGTTCTGAGGTTTCCTTTTGGCCTTTGACCTTTAATTTCTCATTAATTTGTGCTGACATACGATATCTAATTTGTCAATGCTTTCTCTATTCCTCCTTTCCACATGTGTGATTAATTAGGTTGCGGTTATGTAGGTTGTTCATTTAAACCTATTCTGGACCTACTGTGTGAACCAATTACAGTTCTCTGTAAATGAACAGTGTTACTTTGTAATTTAGTGTTACTACTACTGCTAAACCTACAATATGTTTAGCAGCCTTTAGGTTTATAGATTTATTTTCATTGACAGCAGACATTTGTAAGCTTTTGACTTTATGACATCCATTGAGCTGATATCAACTAAAACTGTTTCTTAACTACAACGATTGCAAGGATTTATGGCAAGATATTACAGTTTACAGCTGACCATTAGCTGCTAAAGACAATAAAACTGGTGGTAAATGTGTCCGTCTAAATGGAGAGGGACTAGGAGACATGTGCGTGTGATAGGCTGTCACACAGACTTGGACAACAGTAAAAAATAAAGTTGTCAGGTGAAGGACCTGGGACGACATGTGTCACTTTGATTCCAAAACAACGGCCAGTGCTGCAAGTTTACTGTCCAGTATGCCTGTCCCAATTCTCCTCTCTCTCAGCCTAATCCAAGAGAAAACACTTCTATCCAAAGGTCCAGAGCCAGACGGACAAGGCTTGAGGGAGAAGCTGGCTTCTGGAATATCATCTGAAAACTGAGAGGGTCACTAATTTCCTGGGACTACACTGATGTTTGACAACTAGAATATCAATTTTGTGTTCAGCAAACAAATGTCTTTTTATCAGAATATTTAACATTAATTAACACAGTACATTACGGTTGTATAATTTTATTAAGTACAAAAGCGAAACAGAATACACTGTAAAACTAAATAAACAAACTATTAAAATAACCATGGCCTCGCTTTACAGAAACTCGCAGAGTTTAGTTTGAGACATGAGGTCATAAGACATTTGATATGATGAAATACAATATCACTGCTTAACATCACGAGACATTTCAAGGTTGATAGTACAGGGAGTATTTGGAAGACCTGACACATCAAACATTACCATCAGTCTCCTAGGAATCCAGAATGCAACCCTTTTGGCCCCTCTTTCAACTTTGACCCTTGACCTCTTGCATGTATTGCTGTAAATAAAACTGAGGAGAGGCCTCCTGCCGACCCACTCCACCTGATTTTCCTTATCCTAAATTTAAACACAGATCGCTCCCAGCCTAAAATCTAACCCATCCATCCATGTTGCAGTGAGTCTCAAAGAGACCATATTCTGAATCAGAGGGAGGAGATATTCACATGTCAAATTGTGTTTGACAACCCTGATTCAGAGGTTTTGTCATGGCATGTCTATAGCTATTACTAAGATTTTCTTACCCGGCATCAGATGGTTGGTGAAATGATCAAGGGCCACATAGTAATGATATGTCAACCTGAGACTTACCAGTATCAGTCAGAAAGGTGTGTGTTCTCATTAAATCATTAAATTATCAAAAATATTAAGTGACAGTGACTTTCAATAGTGGCACATGGTAGCTCAGTTGACAGTGCTATGATCTTAACAGAAAAAAAATCTATAAGGCTTCTTTTTTTTTTTTTTTTTTTACTATACTGTGGTAAATTTAACGAAAAAACCGAATGCCCCCCGGAGCTGAATCCACACAGCGTCTTCAGGCTACGGGAACATGGACTGAGATCTAGACCTCCACAGCCTGTTCTGGATGACGTCAGGATTACTGTAAGTATCTAGGACATGGGTGCCTGCTTGACAGGATGAAGACATGATTGAGAAGATGAGTTGGGAGAGTACGAGTTTGTGACCAGAGGGCGAAATAAAACCACCCGCATCACCCTCCGACAACCCCTCCATTTCTTGATTGAGGAGAGATTGAGAGGGGTGGGGTAGATAAGACGATAGAGGGAGAAAAAGATCCTCAAATTCGAAGTGACATTTAATGTTATGAAATAAATGTTTTAGGACGACACTTCACCATTAACCTTTAACTACAAGATCATGCCTTTAGTGCCGTTTTGCATATATAATGTGCATTGTTTAATATTTTCCATTCACCACAAATTAAGAATGGAAAATACAGGACACGCTTTCTCTCTATATATACTATAGTGATATTTTCCAGAGTTACATTTAGTATGTTATTGTGCTTTAATCTGCATGGTCTATGATTCCATGGGATTCTATCCTACTATACCGACTGCATACCAAGAAGATTCAGCATTTATTCAATACTCACTTATTTCAGTGGAGGCGCAGGCTACCTTTATCTTATAGCAGAACATAAAGGATGATTGCAGTAGCCTATTCCTCACGCCGGTGCATGGATGTGCTCTGAAAATAAGTGTTCTCTCCCACGTGATGTTGCTTTCTGCGGGAGGGATGACCCATATTTCATTTGGATAGGCGCTTGTTTCCGGCAGCCTTCAAAACGCATTTATCTTAACTACAGTCGCGATGGCTGCATGCATTTTAGTATTGGCTATACAGGCATAATTCTTTGTTTTTGTGTAGATACAGTTTGAGTGGTGAATTGCATGTGGTATTTACAGATGCACAATTCTCCCACATTTATTGCAATAGTAAAAATACTACTTGTATTTTTATACTAATACTACAAGTTTCGAGCTCATTAACTCTATACTATACTGTAGGTTTACCAAACAAATACTGTAAAGTACCAAATACTGTAGCTACACTGTAGGTTTACCAAACATTATGTGTACATGTATACTATTCAATTATAAGTTCTACTTTTGCAGCGTTCATATTCATATACTCGTCTTTGTGTGTTCAGGGAATTTATCCGTTACTAGGTAGAAGAGTTAAAATATCTCAGTATTCATGGATTAAATTAATCCATAGATAGATCCACCGAAACTACAATTTTCTAAAATGTTATACATTTGTATACGTCGATTTATCATGGCCTAATAGATGTGTTGATTAAACAATAAACATTACATAACTCCTCTTTTGAATATCAATCTGTGTTGATTTGAGAGACAAATTATTACTGCAAGGATTCAACTTCCACATGACACATATTAGGCCTATTCAATTTTGATTTGAAAACGATATTTTCATTGAGTTACCTATATAGTGAAACGAAATCGAAAATTCGTTTTTCGATATTTTTATTTAATCAACAGGTAAAAAGACATTTATCTGAAATAATTGTCAGTTTGAATAAGCTCAAAGCGCTTCAGCGTTGTGTAATTGACAACCAGTTGTAGGCCTATAGATAGATGTTCACTGACGTGGTGTAATGCTCTCTTATGTAGGATAAAACAGGCTATACCCAATAATTGAAGCAATATGAATTAAATAATAATAATAATAATAATAATAATAATAACTGAGAAGTAATATATGTCCAAGGCTGTCCGAGGAATGAATACTAATGGCCAATTCGTATTTCGCACAACAAACAAAAAAAATGCTTGGATGAATAAATAGGAATATTTAGCTTTATGACTAACTCATAATTGCACATTTGCCATTGGTCCACGAGTCTCTCTTCGCACTAATGTAATTCTACTCATCAATACAGAACACAAGATCGTTACGTGGCTGACATTGATAAATGATCTCCAAAGTAGCCCACAGCATTTTTTTTCCTTCTCTGGACTAAAACTCCCACCCGGCAATAGAGAGAGCAAACAAGAGAAACGAAAAAACCTTGAACAATGCAGTAATAATTCAGAAGTCTCCTTGATAACAACCATTCATCAACGAAATTATTTCATTTCATATATTATTTCACGTTATTAAGGTTTTGCCTTTTTTCCTTTTTATTCTCTGTGTCCAAGTCAAAATATTTTATTTTGAAAATGTAAGACAGGCTTAAACATTTACGGTTGTTTTTTTCTGTTGCTAATTGATCTTTTTTAATGCGACATTTGATTAAAACATGATTGGGAGTCGCTGTGAGATAGTCTCCCTGAATTTCAATAGGTCATCCATCATTCCTGTCAGCATCAATCGAATAAAAAGCAGCGACAGCATTTCGTCCCACATCGACCAAAACTGTAACGTGACCTTATGTATAAGTAGCCTCCAATACTATTTGTTATTACAAAAAACATTCAGATTTACAAAAAAAATACTGTATTTCTTACATAGGCTATTGCTGAGCATGATAATGTGTCTCATCTCAAAATGTTTATATGACTCCCTCACCTAAGCAGTGTAGCCTAGTCAATTAATTTTCAAAAAACATTTGGTAGTTTTGAAATGTGTTTTTTAAATATCTTAAAACAACCTAACTTTGCCAGGGAATAAGCATCCTGATAAGGCTCCTTTGGAGGGAGGGATACAGTATGTGCTGAAAAAAGACTCCTTCAAAAGATCTGAGCTCATGTTTTAAAATTCGTTTTTATTTTGGTTTTTAGTGCAGAAACCCTTCCCTTCTTTTTGTGCTATAAAACTATCTTAACATTATCTTTTCAACCACAAGCTCTCTCAGTGTTATAATCCGATTTCAAGAAAACACAGAGCAATCCAAATGAAAACTGATAAAAATGATATGAAATTGATTCAGTGCATGGTCAATAAAAACAACTGGGCAACATTCATAATAATACAAATGAAAAAGTGGGCTAGGTCTTAGATGGGTGGATCTGCAGTCATGGCAACTGAGAGACTGTCTCTCTCTTCCAAAGCACAGGGAGGGATCAGTAATAAACTCTCACGCTATAAACTAGTGATCACAAGCGCAAACATGGACAGAACAATCAAATGAAAAGCACAAGTCTATACACCACAACAATTAAAGCTCTTAGAGTCTTCATCATCTTTTTAGATATTCCACAGTGGTTTGTTTTAAAATCATGTATATTCGTCATTGGAAGTGTGTGTGTGCGTGTGTGTGTGTGTGCGTGTGTGTGTGTGTGCGTGTGTGTGTGTGTGTGTGTGTGTGTGTGCGTCCACGCATGTACAATATGTGTCAATATATCTTGGGCAAAGGCCAAAAAGTTCTTGTCCTCATGGTTCACCATTGTAGAAAAATAAATAAATAATTTAAAAAAGAAAACAAAGACGTGTCAAAATGTCGAGGTCATATCAGCTTCTGTTGTTCATTTAGAAGTCCTGTTTCGTTTTGGAAGATTGGTCTTGATATATTGGTAACTTGTTCAGTCCCGGTCTCCCTCCAGGAATGGGCTTAGTAAAGGTCAATGTGGGCGGAGTCTGTGCAGATGTGGGCATTCCCAGGGTGAGGGTGGTCCTCTGTGCTCCAGTGGGGCTGTGAGGTGGGCGTGGACAGATGGGTACAGGTGTGACTGGGCTGTGTCACGCTCTCATTGGACCACGCGGTCAGATGGAATTGTCCCTGAACGAACCTGAGCGAGGCCTGGAACATAAATAATACCACGTCAGGCTCAAACATACACATATCCTCATACACTGCAAATAAGTAGATCTACAGATGTCAAGACACTAACACGCATGACAGAGGCAGATATACAGCTCACACAAACATGGGACAGTACAGGTTCAGGCATATAATTCATAGGGCCTCTGATAGATACATGTTATGCCTCTGACTTCTTCATGCATAGCGCTATATTACTGCAAACAACCAGAGCCTTAGAGCCTTGGGTAAATTTACTGACAGAGTCAGCATATGGTCTCGCTACAGATGAAATTAGGGCTGAAAACATGCCTCCGTATTGAGCTATTACAGTAACTGGTCAATAATCATTCAATGAGAAATGATTGGATTAAATTGTATAAAAATGATACAGCCAGCATTTATTCAGGCTGAGTGCATGATGTCTCTATGTGGCTTTTTTTAGAGGAGGGACCGTCGCTATCTGCTCTTTGGACTTCATTAGCAAAACCAGGGGAATTATCGGAAGGAAAGGGGCTGTGTTGGCAGAATTGGCCCCGGTGAAAAGTGAGGCAAATGCAGCTCCTATTTACATATAAAGAGCTCTATTAATCAAGGTAAGTGTCATTATAGCGTGGCTCATTGAGCAGTGGAGTGTGGGTGTTAAATAAAATTCTCTGTGCTCCAGTGCCTCCGGCAGGCGATACGTCTTGATTTGTGAACTGTCAGCACAGCAGAGAGAGCTGATAGGGCTGGAGGGGGCTGAGGGAGTATTACCAGACTCTTAATCAGATTGGGCCCCGAGACCGAGAGTGAGGGAGAGAGAAAAATGGAGAAAGGGAGAGAGAAGGAGTGATGGAGAGAAATAGAGGATGGGGCTAGTGGGTGACAAATGTGGAGCTGAAGTAGAGAGAAGCTGCTGTACGTACTTCACCATTTTCTGCAGGCTTGCCTCAGTGGAGTGGGTTTACATGTAGTGCCACTGCCCATCCATGCCCATGTTCATGCCCATGCCACCCATTGGTCCTGGAAGAGGAAACAGGAAGGGAATCAAATCATTGAAAGTAACACATACTGCACAGTATACTGTGAAAATGCACGAAAATAATGAATAGATTAACAGGACCAAAACAGAGTAGATTGCTTACCGCCAGGGCGAATCCCCATGTGTTGTTGACCGTCAAGTACAAAGCCACCCATGGGTTGGCCATCCGGGCTGTACCCTGGTCCCTGGCTCACTGCACAGGAAGAGATAACCAGTCAGTGAGTGTGTAGAAGGCATCAGATTGAGGGTACAGTAATTGTCCCATTTACATGGTGAAATGCATGCCTGAAGTTCAGAAGACCAGTTGAGGCTATGTTTTACCTGATCTGTTAGACTGGTCGATCATAGGCTGTACTATCCTCCGCCTGGCATTGATGAACCTAGAGAAAAGGTAAGAACATCATATCTCTAGTAGGAGAAACACATGGAACAAACTGTGCATAAAACCGTATCTAACCCAAGTTAGACAAAAACAGTTTTTACAGAACGAATTTGCTTCTTGCTTTTGGTTCTCTTTTCCATGTACACCCTTGGTCTACTTATTCTAATCTCACTGAAATAAGACCCCAATACAGTCAAAGCATTGAACATTCATATTAAAATATGATAATTTTCTATGACAATTTCAGAATTGGAATACGGCATGTCTTTTTGGATTAGGGTAATAATCTGATTTATTCTTATTGACGTGATCTGGGGTATTAGGAGGAAGTCACATAGCTTAAAATATCTATTGATTTGGGTTTAGCCTTAGCCTCAGGGTACGATAAGGCTAACCATTTTACCAATTCTTTTGCCGTAGATGGACCCAACAAATGGACAGCTAGGTGCTTTTGCCTGCTTTGATAAGTGTATTGGGGAGAGCCATGACTAAAACCCGTGGTCTTCTTAACTCCTCGGATTAGAGGTGCACGGCTATGTAATTAGGTCTGTTGAAAACCTGATACACTCAAAGAAGACCCTACCAAGGAATCTGGGAGGATTAATACATAGAGCCTATGTCATCTCAATTAATCTAAACCTGACCCTGTGTAAGCTCTAAGTAAAATGATGCTTTAGATGACACACAGAACTGTATCTTCCAGAAACTAAATCCTGTATCTGTTCCCTTGCTTCTGTGATCATTTGATTGGACCCTACCCCCCTCCCCAACTGGCTAAGCCATCTACAAAGGGGGCCGGGTGCCCGGCCTAAAGATGCTTTAATCCATCATGTCATACATGTAAAATGAGGCTGGGGGATTGAGGGAGGGGGGGGGGGGGGGTGGGGGCACATCTCTCCTTTAATGTTCCAGAGTGTCCCAGACAGAGAAGATAGATGGAGTATGTATAACATACATATTAGCCCACAGAGCTGGGCTACAGCATCAGCCTATTCAGAAAACATGTCTGTAGATGAGAATAGGAGCCTTAACTGGGGTGGTAGGAGGAGGTAAAATGGCTACCAGCAAGCAGGGTAAAAGTAGTGTAGTACAGTAGGTGCGGTTGCTCACCAGTTGTTCACTTGCAGGATGGTGAGGCCTGTGTCTTGTGCTAACTGCTTCTTCTGTTCCTCTGAGGGATACGGGTGCTGTGGTGGACAAAAGACATAAAGGCAAACATTAGCGCTGAAGTCAAAAACAGCTTGCATTCATTTAGTCTTGAATCTAACTGCACTTGAGACAAGGCTTTTTACTTTACTTTGAAAATAAATCCAACTCAGGAAATGTAATCACGCCCTGTGACAGATCCATATACACAGTGACCCCTGCCAGCGTATATACACATCCATTCCTCCAGTTAGCATAAGCACAAGTGAAAAACCAAGACTGACCACTGCTTGGCCCTGAACACTTCTGGCTAAAAGCGCGTGGCATTGTTTGACATTATTTGACATTATTTGACATTACTTGACAAATGATCGGGTGGGATACAAAGGGACACAATGCCAGCCTTTGTTAGGGCCTGAATAGGGCCAGTCCCCTGTCCCCCTGTCCCCTGCCTCTCTGCTGGCTATGTGACAGAGGGAGGAGGGTGGCAGATGGCAGACAGAGGTGACCCATGTACTGGGTGCAGGGTTGTGGGCGCGCCCCCATTTTGGCGCTGTCAGGGCAGCACCCACCTCCTGTGGTCACCGGTGAAGGATGAGCTTCCGAGCACTTCATTTTTAAACAGGCTTTCTTCAGACACACACACACACACACACACACACACACACACACACATGCACACACACACACACACACACACACACACACACACACACCGAAACTATGGTGACAAGGCCCATTGTTGCCACAAGTGATCGTCATGGTCACCTCCCAGCTTGGTGGCTGACAGTCTAATGACGGATGACTCACTGCTCCTCCCTGAACCCCGACCCCCCCCTGACTTCCAAAATAAAAACCTCTGCCACTGTCAGTGCCTCAGCCCAAAGCCTAGCCCATCTAGAGTGTTGTCATATGGTGGTTTCATATTATGGTCTCATATTGTAGTGTTATCATATTGTGGTTATCGGTTATCAGGTATATGGTGCTGTACCCAGGAGACTCCAGGGAGTGTCCTCATTGCAACATGGTAACATTTCAAAATGCAATGTGTTATTGTTCCAACTAATTCGACAGTATACATTATCATTAACAGAGCTTCGCACAGAACTCTCAATTACCATGTAGGGCCAGAGCGTCAGCACTGCTTGCATGGAAACCAACCGTTTTGACCAGGCTAATGGGCTAATAATGAATAATATAATGAATCTAAACCTTTCACAGCTGCTTTCTCTTTAGCTTTTTAAAGGGGATCTTTTGAGGTGCTCAGAATAGGCCACAAAGGCTGGAGGCTAAGACTATATACAGAGAGCCCCCCTCGACCCCAGCCTCACACCACCACGTATGGTAAAGTCTGACAAAACATAATCCTGCTCCTTTCACACCCTTCGCGGCCCATGAATGCTTGATCGCTTGGGTGTTGCAATGGGCCATTCAGAGGCCAAAGTCCCCTCACACACTTTTCAGGGGCACATCCTGCCGTGGCAAACACTTGTGCTTAACAAATTAGCCTGAAAGGGGACGGGGAACAGAAAAGGGGATAATTCAATTAGCCTCCTTTTCTATCTGGAAAATCTAAAGGTGGGTTTTTAGAAGGAAGGGATTACTCTCTGTACAAGACCTGTGTGGCCCTTTCACTGAGCAAACAAATAAGCCACTATGAAAACATCTAAGAGCGGGAAAAGTAGAATAAGTGAGGAGGCAGCGGCGTCTTTTGCGCTGCAGATAAAAGGTGAAACTCTCCTCATGGGGATTCGCTCACCCTCCTTTAGCTGGACTTTGAAATAGTTCCTCCCGATGGTGAACAGAAGGTTGCATTCTGAGAAAGTCTGCTCTGTTTTGTCAAACCTAGTTCATTCCTGAGTAAATTGGCATCATTCCTAACAAGTGTGGTATGATGGAGAGGCCAGCATTGGACAACACACTCCACTTGTTTTTATATTGCATACAGTGCCTTTGCAAGAATGCTTGTTATTATTACAAGAAAAACATCACAGAGAAAAAGCATTCGGCGAAGGACTACAAAGCCACATCCCGATGCCCTTGTATTGAATGGTGACATGCCGGAGTGTTGGGTTGTAGCGAGGGAGGCTGATTGGGTCTGGGGTCTGGAGTTGGGGTTGCCTTACCGTAAGGTGCTGGAAGAGCCATGCCCGCATTATATTAGTGGCCACTTTGGGGAAGATGCCTCTCTTCTTCTGCCTCTTCTTGTCCTGGTCGTCCTCGTCTCCTGTGCCCGGTGATGCCAAGCTGTTGTCTAGGCCGTCTCCTGAGATCAAGAGAAAAGGAGAGATAAGGAGGAGAGGAAAGCTTTAATTTAGGCCCATCACCTCCCTTTTCCACAAACACATGATGAAAGGACAGCTGAGGTTTAGTTTGCATAGGGGCACACAGCAACACACGGTTCAGAATCGCACCTTGGCCCTTCTCCGCATTGACTGGGTAATGAAGAGGAGTTCCTAGTGAGAGAGCTCAATAAAACCCCCAGCTATTAATTCAATCTGAGCTGCACATTTGACATGAAGTAATGACTGCGGGAGCTGCACGCTCGACATCAAATAACGAATGTTCGAACGAACTACAGCTTGACACAATGCGCAGCGTTCTTATTGATATGCTTTCTCTGTTTGATATAGACTAATGATTTGCTTAGGAAAAGAAAAGACAAGAAAACAACAATAACAATAGCAATAACAAAAGCAACAGTCCAGCCCCACGGTTTAGATATGAAAGCACAATAACGAACCCTTCCTTTTTTGAAGTTGAAGGCAGGGTGCTCATTTGGCTGCGGATGTGCACTAGGGCAGGACTGGGGGGTGTTTTGCGGGGGGGGGGGGGTCACCACACTCATGCCCCCATGTGTTCGCTGACCACCCCCCCCCCTGCCCTCCCCTCAAACCCCCCTTCCAGACTGTCTGTGTTGGATTGTCTGCGACACACCACTGCGCAGGCTCTCCTGTCATTAGCATGCGTCCTTGTTTGATTTCAGTGGGAACCCTTGCATGGATCAAGGCAGGAGGCTGCCTTTAAGCTGAGACTTCCGCCCTTGCCCTTGCTCCCTGGCAGCACAGGGGTGCTCTCTCCCTCTCTCCCTCTCTCCCATTAATTGTGCATCAGCAGAGATGATTTACTTTTAACAGTGGTGGTTATTTTTCTTGCCCTCGGGGCAGAGATGCCTTGAAAGCCTGCCTGGAGGGCATGTGAATAATGCATCTGAGAGACTCCTCCCCCGAGGCAGGACAGGAACCCTACTTTTCTTAAGATTCGCCCTGGCATGTCTTTTTGTTTTTGGGGATGCATCAATCAAAGGCGCCTATATGCGCCATATTCATGCATAAATATTTCAGCTAATGAATATTGACATTAAAAAGGATGAGTTGTGGGGTGGGGGGAGTGGGGGTGGTGGGAGCTGTGACTGATGGCGTAATCCAAGTCAAGGACAGGGCATACTGTAGGTTTGGCAATGGCTCTCTCCTTAGTTCACTGAGCATGATGCTTTACTTTGTTTGTCCTCTCGCTGATCTCTCTAACAGGATGGTTTTCTTTCATATAGTTTTGGTGGTTTTCATATGTTGGTTTGAACTTCTGGGAACATACAGAGAATATGGGGGAAAGTGAAGAGGGGATATTAATACACATCTCACAGGCTGGGAGAAAAGTTTTCCAGAAAAGCTTTTGAGTAGTGAAACGATCAATGATTCTGACTTAAAATGGCATGAGTGATCAAAATGTCAAACAAGCCATTGGTCAATATAAACATTTTATAGTCCATATAATTTTTTTGTACTCCTGAATCAGAAAAAAAAGAAGAAAGAAAGAAGGAAAGAAAGAGCAAAAGAAGGAAAGAAGGAAAGAAAGAAAGAAAGAAAGAAAGAAAGAAAGAAAGAAAGAGCGAAAGAAGGAAAGAAAGAAAGAAAGAAAAAGGACAGAGAACTCACTCGGCCTAATTATATCTAAGGAGCACAGAACCCCCTCCCCCTCCTCCCCTCATCCCTCCTTTTTTCTGCTCCAGAGAGGGAAGGCCGCAGGGCAGATCCTCCAGTCGGCTAATCGCTTCTGACTGTTCCCTGGCAACTCAGCCAATCTAACCAGTGTGACGATGCACTCTCTCAATGTCGTACCCGTGGAACGCTCCCATGGCCTTGCCCCCTCGCTTGCCTGCCTGCTCCGCTCTCTGCCTCAGTGTCTGCACGCGTGACACAGAGGGGGGGCGCCTTCTGCCGCAGGGAAGGCTGGAGTATCGCCCCAGGCACTGTAGGAAAAACAGCACCCTGAGATATAAAGAAGAGGCATCCTTGGCCTTGGCTTCCTCCCTCCATCTCACTCACTCTTTCTTTTTTCTTTCTTTCTTTCTGTCTTTCTGTCTTTCTTTCTCTTTCTCTCCCCTCTCTCTCTCTTTCTCTCTCTCTCTCTCTCTCTCTCTCTCTCTCCCTCCCTCCTTCCCCCATTCTCTATCATCAACCACCATCAGAGACCAGTTTTCAGCGGTCAGGTATAGAGTAACTGGGACAACTAGATGAGGCAAAGGCATCAGATGATGGCATGTCCACAAGACAAAGTGCAGCGTGGCTAGCAGAACTGATTGCTGTGTCCCAGCCATGCATCAGTGATGCAAACCCAGTGCAGCCTGCCTAATGAGCTCACCAGGACCCTGATCCATCACCAGTGACACCCCTCAGCCCCTCATCTTATTACCCATGATGCACACCACTAAACGGAGCAGCCTGGAATGCTTCCAAGAGCGGGTGAATGCTAAGTGTGAGATGTTGATGATGTTCTCTCAGGATCATGAATCGTGCCTCCAGCATCCTATTGATTTTGAGTAGTGATTGCTAAGGGCCAGATTGAGATGAACACTTATCCTCCTCATGCCTCCGCGCTTGTTATGTCTGAGAACACCCGCGTGACAGATTCTATGATGGGCATTAGCCTACAGTGTCATCAGACTGTGATGTCACTGGCATGTCACCACTGCCAGTCCCAGATTCCATCCTGTATGCGGTTAGTGCTCCAATCGACGAAGACAAAAAGATCCACTGCATCCTGTTCTTGCATTCCCTCTTTTTAACACTAGTGTACAAGAGCATTACAGCTCCCTTTGGCCCTTTTGTTTTATTTTTGCCTTTGTAATGGACATTCCAAGCCCCCACCCCCTCAAAAAAACATTCCTAGGATAGCTCAGCCCCCTTTAGCTCTTCCAATCTGAGCAGTCACCCTGGGGGATGCGGTATCAAAGAGAGGCCTCTGCATATCACACAGCTTACAAGGAAACAACCAAAGACTATAAGCCATGGGTTAGCCGCATGGCTAACATAGCCATACACACACGGCCATAACCACACCACCAACCACATATCAACTACCTGTGGTTACTAAAGGCTGAAACCACAAGGCAACCACTTAGTGCCCCCATAAGATAAAACAGTAGTTTTAAAGGCTTTCATCAGGCCAGAGAGGCATGACTAATGTCCATTACACAATGGGACCCCCCCCTCCTCTTTTAGTAGCAGGTGCTTTGAAGAGCATTGGTAATCTTCAGGCCAGGCCTGGACTGCTGACGTAAGGTCCCCTTATTCCCTTCCTATGGTAAAAGTGTTTGCTTTACTCGTCTCCTTGAATGAGAAAGGGATGAAAACAAGGCAATGAGGCCCCAGGAGAAGCAGCAGGTCGGCATGCCACAGATCCTGGACCAGCAGCTATGCTCTGATCATTCTAGGCTCCTCTCTTCCTTTGTTACTCATACATAAAGTGTTCTGTCCTTCCAGCCTGGCAGGAGGCATTCTGCTCCCCCCATCCTCTATGCATTCTCTCCCAGGTCAAAAGGGCATGGACCCTGGGTGTCCCCCGCTGTTGTTTAAAAAAAAAGCCATCCAAAGGAAAAAGCCATTCACATCATCCTCTCTACCTCTCTCTCTCTCTCTCTCTCTCTCTCTCTCTCTCTCTCTTTCTCTCTCTCTCTCTACATGTCATCGACTAAATGTTAGGACATACAATCGCATATAGAAATCACACCCCCTATGATATTTCAGATCACAGAAGGGAAAAGATCCTGAGGTAAAATCAGAGGAAGAGACTTAATCTGTGTTTCTGACTCTCCTTTCATCCCTTGAATTTCTCTTGTCTTGCAAAGCATCCTCCCATTGTTTCCATCAATACCCTGGCCATTGATGCCTGATGGGCAGAGGGTGGAAAGTTGCTTTAAAGTCTATTCTATTTTTACTGAGGCCATCAGAGAGAAAAACAAAAACACGTCATAAAACCTTTTACACCCTCCACTGAACTCATCACAGACCAAATTAACAGCAGGCATATGGGAGCAATCCAAGTACAGCAGTTGTGGGTAACATAATGCAAAACCAATGACGAGGAATAATACACATCAGTAAATCCATTGTATATCCACAGAGGCTAGACTAATCACTATCAAACTATTAACATTTGCATCCAATGAATTACATGGTGATTCAACACCTCCATGGTTAGAGAGTATAATGTATTTGTATTTATCAACTTAACGTAAGTAAATGGGTTTGAATATTCACTTATCATTAAGACCTCGGGAAAGACTCGGATAGCTCTACAGCCTACATAATGATCATTGTTTTTGTATGAGGTCACCATTCAGGTCGCCTTTGATATGGAGTTGAATGCGGGAGATGTGTGGGTCTCTTACCGAGCTCACTGCTGTTATCCCCACTCTGAGAGACGTGTCCCCCGCTGGAGGGCCCCGGGGTGCCCACCGAGGGTGTGGAGTGGGCGTCATCCAGGTCTCTCCAGGATGCTGGGTTCTGGGGTTCACAGAGGGTCCAACACATCCCCCATTTTAACCACACACCAGGAGAGGAGGCGGAGAAAGAGAGAAAGAGAGAGAGAGAAAACACATTAGAGAGCAGAAGACAAGAGAGGAGCAGCAGATACTATAGACATCAATGTAATTCCTCCAACACACAATCACCACAGACCTAAACCTAAACCCTGAGGGTAAAACACAGCACCAAGTCTGAACCACATGACCACGATGTCAATGAGAGAAGTGTTCACAAACAACCCCTCAAACCCAAGTTACCATTTTTTCCCAGAGGAGCCAAAATGATCTAACAAAAACGGTTGGAGGCTCTATTCAACTGCTATAGCTAGGCTGAAGGCTGTGTAGAGCAGACTTGATCTGTAGGTGAGTTCCAGCAGCAACTGAATCCATCGGTGTCTCGGCTGTTTCTGTTGCCCAGGACCCGGCAGAAACCCTATTTATTGGGCCGCTGGGCAGGGTACTCAGACAGCCTTAAGCTGAAGCCAAACAGCAGACCCCTCTTCAACCTCTTTGCGTCAGCTGTTTGCCGGATGGTGATCAGATGAAGAGCTCAGTGCATGACAAGAATAAGCACAGCAACAATGGCGCTGTGTGAATGAGGCCTCTCAACGACGGAGCCCTTTTTTCATCCGAACACACAGTAATTACAACCTTTCTGTGTGCTGGGCCATTCAAAGAGGTGCCATGTGTTTCCACTTTTCATCAAGCCAATGAAGGAGTTCTGTCTCACACCCCAGCTGTTAAGATTCAATTAATTATGATACACTATTGTCTATCCCTACAATATATCGCCATGAAGCTCAGATTCAAATAAGGCAATAAGGTTTAGAAGAGGTGTCAAATGCGAGAATACATTTCACCTGGACAGACACAATGAAATCCATGTCAACGAAGCCATGAAATCCATGTCAACGAATATCTGAATTGAAATGCCATTTGTTCAAACAAGTCGTCCCTAAACGAGGTCTTATCACTTGAAAGCTGTGCATACAGTACTGTATATACGCATGCTTTTTTTCATACTACAAAGAGAAACTCACTTAGACCGATATATATCACATGGGACCTCATTCCTCACTAATTGTGAAGATTTTTGTTGTAAATGTTTTAGAGCATAATTCTTTGTCACTTTGACAAAATATATATTTTTTCTTTTTTCTCACCTCTCCTGCATATTATTCTTTCTTTTCTTTTAATCCTTATCATCACAGCTCAAGGCTTTGTGTGTGTGTGTGTGTGTGTGTGTGTGTGTGTGTGTGTGTGTGTGTGTGTCTGTGTGTGTGTGTGTGTGTGTGTGTGTGTGTGTGTGTGCCAGCCTTCACAAACACTTACTAATGTGTACATACAGCTGTCAGTCCTCTCAAACATTAACTAGGCCCAACATACAATGGTTAACATTCATGTACATCCTGTAGCTATGCATATCATGTGTCTTTACACCCAGAGGAATGCAGCATACCCATAATGCAGTGGGTGTTACTGTATCAGAAGAGGAATAGCGGGAGAATGTCCTATCAGATTAACGAAATTGGAAAATGTTCACTCTTGTAAAGTACATTTGTGTCAGTGTCACTGAATTAAGAGAATTCAGAAAACATCCAATTATATTTACTATTTGTACTGGTAAAAGCATTCCACTTACTTCCCTTATGTGGGATAGTTATTCTCTCATCAATACAACATTAACATATGTAACAATGTTGCTGCCATTATTGCTACAGTATAGGTTTAAAAAAAAAAAAACGTTATGCCACCTGAATTGGCTCCTTTCTAAATGTGACAGAGAAGGGGGGTTAGGAATAGGAAGACCCAATGTTAGGGGCACACCATGGGACAAAGGACTGATAAAGACCCCCCTCTTTACCAACAACAATAATCCGATCGGTTCAGCTTTCAAGTGTAAATAAAACACTAGTCTTTAGAGCTTTCTAAGAAGGAGTGGAGAGGGAGAGGTCAAACAGGAAACACATCTGCGACATGTTTTGTTTTAAGTTATTTTGCCATCCTCTCTCTCTCTCTCTCTCTCTCTCTGACTTGACGATGAAGATGGTTTATACAACAGAACTAGGAAAGAACGGGAAGAACTCTCATCCCTTCTCTTTTAAGAGGACATGAAGAGAGCTCTATGAAACCTCCCTCAGTAGGCCTTGTGGCTACACACAGCACCCTCAAAAGAGAAACAAACCAGAGGTTGGATAATTTGATCACACTATGACACATTCACCATTCATAATAGCCGACTGCTGATATTAGACTAAATTATTATGTTTCTTTTTAAAAAAAAATTTTTTTAGAAAACTATTTGCACTTGTTGCACTCAAATTATGCTGTACTTAGAAGGCTATTATGAATGATTATAGGCTACATTCAGTTACAGTAAGTTCAACTGATTTCAGTAAAATTCACAATTAATGCAAAAATCACCTAATGTACGTTCTCTGGAAATAGTATGTATCTCATAGCCTACCGTAGGCTATAAACATATACTGTATATACGAAAACAAATGTCATTATTTTAGGACACATTATCAAATATAGCACCAAGATCTAATTTCAAAGCTAAAACACTCACGTGATCTGCAAGATTTGTGGCGGATCCTGTCAAGTCATCAAAGTCGGATTTGCAGCCGTCTCGATCGTCTATGACCAAGTCGATGGGCATTTTTCCTTTCAAACAACTAATGTACCGGTGGCAAAAGTTGTCGCAGAGCTCGTGCACCTAGAATAGACAAATAAAAGTATTCTTATGAGTGAGGGCAGCAGCCTTGAATATGTGTAAATATGTGTTATTGTACATGTAATTTTAAAACTGTGTGTCAATGAGTAGCTTAATTGAATGATGTTTGGCAGTAACCGAAATTACGAAGAAAACAGGAAAGAAAAATTACAAAATAATGTTCTTTACCTTCTCTAATTCCAAAAGATGAAATCGTAATACTTGAATTGCTTGGATCATCTGGGAGAATAAGGTACAAATTGTTACTTGAGGTCTCCTTGTATGGCATGATTCACTGCTCAACTCTTGCCTAATGTAATTCCATAATGCATAATGCACACTAAAGGTTACTCTGATCCTTTTTAATAAGGTATGCTACCGTATATTTCATGACTTAGACCGTTGTCTTCTCTTATTCAAATAGATGCATTAGCACAGAAATGGTTCCTAGAGTCACTGCTTTGGGGAAGCCCCAGGCAGACCTCAGCGGCCTCCCGCTGCAGAGCAGCAGAAAAGGGCTTTGACTATTATTCGTTTGTTTCCTGTTGCACCTTCAAAGGAACGGTCTACAGAACATTTGTACTGTGCTCAAAACGAGCAAGCTACTCTAACAAGCCCAAATCACATGATTTATCATGGCTGTGCAATAGCTGGTGCGAAAAAAGCGAACAGAACATGCACGCTTACCAAGTTATCCACCTCTGGATTTGATGAAAATAAAGGTTTCTCTGCACGTATCTACAAAGAAAAAACAGTACAAATGTAAATTGTCTGCAAAATCAACCAATCCATCAATCATTCAATATATCAACCAAACCAGCAACATTAATGACAATCTAAGGATTAATGACAATCTAAGGATTGTCAAAGTAGCCCACTAAACAATTACAGGGATAGGCCTACAGCGCAGACATAAATATATTTTTTTTGCAAATGGGTCAGTTCATAAATCCTGTACCTGTTTTGCAAAGACAGCGATGTCCTCGTTGAAGGAGTCTGAGGAGCAAACATCGCCGCCTGCCGCTCCAGGCTCCCTCGGCGTGCAGGTTGCCAACTCACACTTCTCAAACACCAGTGCAAGCAGAGGGAATAACGGATGACTGAGACAAGGAGACAAATAATACACAATTAGTCCCACTAAAACAACCAGCATGAACAACCTATTTTCTCCCCATATACATAAGAAAATATAACTTTCAAAGATGAAAGCCTAACAATTGGATAACAATTTGTCAACAACAGTGAACTGCGTCAGGCCAATTCATTTGTATGCTCCGTGTAGTCTGGCAGTTTCCCCCATCAAGTGTCCCAGAGGTTAGCGCCAAATCCTAACTTCAGTGCGAGTAAAACGAATTATCGCCCAAATCTCCTACTGAATTCGAGCAAACCGGTATCTCAAATTAGATAGCGAAAATGAAAAATGTATGTAAGTGTTCGATAGTATTATTTTTGCCCCTCTAATATTGTGGCTTAAAATGGAACTCTAAAAAGAAAATCAGATGTAGAGATGCGCACCCATAGATTTGATCTTTGTCTCTTTTTAGTGCGTCGTTGACTGCGCTTCCCATACTGCTAGGCATGATGTTGTGGGGCGCGTGGGCTCCATAGTGCTGTGTTGGATGTGGTCCGTGGTTCAAGTGGTGGACTTGCGGTAGCGGCCGAGGGGCATGAGGGTCTCCATACATAGACGCGACTCCGTCCATCCCTCCATAGTGGGCAAGCTCATCGTACTAAAGGAAGATGAGAGTTAAGTGTGAAAAACTGTTGTGTTGTTGGAGTGCCGCTACTAGGAGTTTGCGGACTTCAAAGCTCCAAATAGCACAGGAGAAAACAGTTTGTCAACATTCAAATCTAATCTCCCATGCAGGAAAAACATTACAAAATGTCTCATGCAGTGTCTATGCGAGCCATTGTACCGAAACAGTCTGATTACTGTAATAAGGCAAAAGTAAACACAACATAGCCTGACACAATTACGGAAAGAAGTGCAGTCAATAGATTATCTTTATATTATAAGACTTACCCGTTGCGCCATCAGCATGTGCTATAGTATTGGAGATGCAGAGGGATAATACTGTCTCAATCCGTAGAGGTGTTTCAGTGTGATGCTTTATACATCCAACTGAGAATTATAATCCGCACCACAGTGGCAGTAAAAACGAAACACGTAGCATCAACAACACTTGTGTATTTCAGCAGAAATTATAGCAACAATTTGAAAATCATCTCAAGTAAGAACCACTAACAACGCAGTTAAAAGTTTTCCAATATGCGCATCGAAGTCCTGCTGTCAATCGGCGATACTGGTTGTCAAGGTAATCAATGTACAGTAGGTTGAGATTATTAGTTCCAGAAGGCAGTCTATTTCTCCAAAGCAACGTTTTTTCCGTTTAGAAAGAAATATAATAACAAGGAACGTCCGGGTGATAAAAAGCCTATATCGGTGTGTCGGTCCGCGTGGTCATTTCGTCCCGCTCTGACATGTGAGGGTGTCAGCGAATGTTAGCAGGTTGGCTGTGGTCGCGCTTATAGGATAGACTGGCTTCACTGATCGGCGGGAGAAGGTGATGACGGAAGCCGGAAAAGGAGGGTGGGTGTAACCAGTTCTATACAGCTAAATAAAGGGGGACTGGAGCAATGCCCATGTCACGACAGCGAATGTTTGCATTGGCTAAAGCACTGGGTGACGCAAATAACTGTCACTTCTTGTCGCCAAGGCAGTGAGAATAAGCATTGCAATTAACGCAACAAAATTTGGTGGATGGAAATTCAACACTTTAATAGCCTAACTATTCTCACTGAACGTTTTCAGCAAGACAACTAGTTCTACCCCTTGAATTTTTCCAATTACCTAAACCTTTATACGCATTCAACGTCTTGCCTCCAATTCGCTCCATAAATGTGTATTTTCAGAAGTTTTGGCCGGAAAATTACATTGTCCTTGTGCATAAAGTAAGTTGGATACATATCTGAAAACAAACAAACATGATGCCTATGAGACACCTGCAGACAAAAGACCATAATAAATATAGTGAAAAGAAATAGTGAAAGATTCTCCACTTTACCTTTAAAACCTGACTTCCGTAAAACCTGACTTCCATATTTCATGCACAAATAGGTTAACATAGTTGAATTATTTTTGTGACCCTAGTTATTAACCTTGCCATTGGTCATTTACTCATATTTGTACCTGGCAGACCTACATTTTGGGGGGGTGTAGGGCCTGCAGAGTTGAGTGCCAAGAAATAACTGAAGTCCCCTTGCGCACTGGTCAAGCGTCAGGATTTGAACAACGCAATAGTAAACAGCATACCACAGACAATGTTACAATTTGAGGATGTGTCATGCTTGAGATTGTGGAAATGCTGTGGGCGTATCGTGTGTTCATGTGTGTTATGCCATGCAGCCAGTCTCAGCTTTCCGGGTTGTTCCTTCTTCAAAGTCTTGCGCCAGGAGCGGACACCAACAGCAAAGAAACTGGACCGCCCACGTTCGGCAGCTGGGGGGTATATTATCTTCATAAACACAATTGGATCTACAATACTTGACTTGTTCCCGCTGCTACCATC